>NC_092269.1:9581727-9621727 GCF_036320965.1 Panulirus ornatus
ATAATAATGATAATATCAGATAAATATGTAAGAGAAATAGAGAAAATATACTACCCTCCCTTAAAAAAAAAATATCGAAAACACATCCAATAAATGCCATATTCAACGTATTTCAATAAAAATCTTCACAGTAAAAAAAATACAGTATGTTACGAACCACTCAAAAATACATTTACAACACACATACTTTACATGAACGATGCTTGTAACATATTTCAGGCAAGTGTGTTCCAAAAAAAAAGAATGTTGCGTACAGCGAAAATTTCGAAACGAAAATTTCGAAACAGCGAAAACAAACATGATTCAATGAAACATCACAATTAGTGATACTTAAGAGTCACTCGTTCAGCAGCGACGTAATACATTCAAAAGCAAATTACAATCTGTTCATTACCACTCAACACTAAATAAACCTGTACCTACACACACCTGGGTGACGAGGTGGGGTAATACAGTAATCTACGAATACAAAAATACAATAATTAAAGCTAATTCAGTACAAGTAATACTTGCTCACAAGATCTTAGAAACCAGACTCATAATCAATTCCAAACAAGTGAACTTACCTTACAAGTACAGCAAATAGCAGTAATAAGTAACATGACTTACATTTCTGGCGTGTATAGAAATGATGACAGGAAAATGGGTCTAGAATTTCAAACTTACCTTGTAGGCAGCCTAGTCGTGCAGTCCAGCCTATCATATGTCGCTAGTTGACCCATCTTGACCTCTCTCTCTCCCTCTAACAACGGCTGACGATGGTTGAAGGCCAGCTAACACTGGTTATTCCTGCAAAATGAAAAGATCCTGTAAATCACATGAATGAAATACTAATACGAATTTCCTTAATCTTTCGTTAACTATTACGTAAGAACAGTATACAAGTCTCTTTTAAGGTCAGAACTAAGTGGATATTAGTGAATAACCAGATTATTCACGTAAGAAACATCTTAGTTAAGTCTTAGTTACAATATGTTTGATTCCTAGCTTTCCATCGTGTTAATCTCCTACATAATTTCAAGATTAAAATCAAGTCTTTAGCTGAAAGTTAGTATTTAGAATGAGCCCGATTCCTTTAATATGAAATCCAGTAACCAACTATATATATATATATATATATATATATATATATATATATATACATACCACTGACTGAGTATTATGTGCATTACGTATCAAAAATTAACTTTATAAGCGACATACAAAATTTATGAAGTTTAAAACGAGTCAAAATAACACCGTACTTACAGGTTATAACAATATTCAAAAAAATATTTCTTTTATTACCGTATAAAAACACATCACTTTTAAAAATATATACTACGTTTACAGTCCAAATGTAAAAATAAAAGGATCAATGTATTTTTACTTTATACCAAAACTTGAAAATTAATATTATAATATATATTATATATATATATATATATAATATATATATATATTATTATTTAAATATATATATATAATATATATATATATATATATATATTTATATATATATATATTATAATTAAATATGGTACATTAGGTGAACTACTAGACCATACATCTAGTCAACAACAGGCACTGAAAATCTTTTTGTTAACAATTCATCTGTTTTCTCTTTAGAAAATACATTGCAATCGCCACCACTTGCATTCAAACTTCTAGTAATAGATCCGATAGTGTATTCCATATTCAAACTCTATCTTATGACAAATATAGAACGAATATCTCCATTCTATATCCTATGTTTTTTGTCTGTGTATTGCGTATCAATGTCACAATATTTCCCAACAAAATCAATCATGTACGATGAGCAATGAAAGATAAGCTTAAAGATAACAGAATTGACACTGAGGCGTAATGCTTTTACTTTGAATGGTGTTGTATTCTGTATTTCCAGTCATTTTCATGCACTCAGAATTTCTATTGGAAGCATTTCATGCATATACTTTACCACAACTCCCTCTCTTTTACATTATCTACCATGGAAAACGTCTTTCCATAAAATTTCCCATGTAAACAATATATAAATAATCGCTGTTTCCCGGGTCAGCGAGGTAGCGCCAGGAGACAAACGAATAATGGCCCATCCACTCATATACCTATTTATGTACATAACGCCTACATCCACACATATACATCTATATCAACATATACATACATATACATACACATACGCAGACATTACATACAAACACATGTCCATATTCATACTTGTTTGCCTTCATCCATTCCTGTCGCTACCCCGCCCCACAGGGGGGAAAAAAAAGGGTATAACCCGTGGTTTTCAGTAATCAAAACTTTTCACACATTTACGAGAGGTTTCCTTCCCCACGGAGACATATGATGACATTTATGGGACACATCTTCACATTCTTCATACCTGATACAACATTCTGGTTTCATTTTATCATTAAACTTCAAAACTTGGTAATAGCTTTTCCTCTCCCGTTTTTACTTTTTTTTGGGCACATAATGCGCAGTATTCTACCTGGCTGATGCATGCCATTCCATACATACGTTTATAATCCTACACTTCACATAATAGTATATTCCTAAGAAAGTAAACTCATGTATTAATTACACATTTCATGTAATTATATTACTAGACTCATACATGCCTCTGCCAATGCCTCAGACACCAAAGAAAATTATTCGAAACTTCTTTTAGGACTAGGCTTGTAAATGCCTATAACACTAAAGAATTTTTAATAGGCTTGTAAATGCCTATAACACTAAAGAATTTTTAATAGGCTTGTAAATGCCTATAACACTAAAGTATTTTTAACAAGCTTGTAAATGCCTATAACACTAAAGAATTTTTAATAGGCTTGCAAATGCCTCTAACACTAAAGAATTTTTAATAGGCTTGTAAATGCCTATAACACTAAAGAATTCTTAATAGACTTGTAAATGCCTATAACACTAAAGAATTTTTAATAGGCTTGTAAATGCCTATAACACTAAAGAATTTTTAACAGGCTTGTAAATGCCTATAACACTAAAGAATTCTTAATAGGCTTGTAAATGCCTATAACACTAAAGAATTTTAATAGGCTTGTAAATGCCTATAACACTAAAGATTTTTAATAGGCTTGTAAATGCCTATAACATTAAAAAAATTTTAACAGGCTTGTAAATGCCTATAACACTAAAGAATTTTTAATAGGCTTGTAAATGCCTATAACACTAAAGAATCTTTAATCGGCTTGTAAATGCCTATAACACTAAAGATTTTTAATAGGCTTGTAAATGCCTATAACACTAAAGAATTTTTAATAGGCTTGTAAATGCCTTATAACACTAAAGATTTTTAATAGGCTTCTAAATGCCTATAACACTAAAGATTTTTAATAGGCTTGTAAATGCCTATAACACTAAAGAATTTTTAATAGGCTTGTAAATGCCTATAACACTAAAGAATTTTTAATAGGCTTGTAAATGTCTATAGCACCAAAGAATATCAAAGAATATATGATTTTAGGTTTCTCAAAGGGAAAAATATTGTTACCAGTACACAAAGCTTTTTCAAGAACCTTTTTTGAGAATTCGTAAATGCTGTTTCATATAATACATATTCATACTGCACATTCCATCTTTTTAAGCTCTCAAGTAGACCAAATTTCTCACTATTCTTTACCATTTGGGAGGCTGTTTTCCCCCTTCAGTCACTAGATCTGTTGCTGTTTCATATTTGGTGTTGCATTACTTCCCTTCATCATCAATTGGTCTTAAATTATGACTAGGCTGGTGTATGTGGACACTTGGTATACTGTACTGGTGTATGTGGGGACCTAGTATACTGTACTGGTGTATGTGGGCACATGGTATACTGTACTGGTGTATGTGGGAACTTGGTACACTGTACTATGTAAATTAACAATGTCCATGTACAACCTTTCCCAACATACAATATTTTTCTGTTGCGTTCAAATTAGTGATTTTCATGCCATAAACAGTGATGCACTTCAATCACATCAAAGTTCTATCCAGTTAAAGAACTTGAATACAGAAACCTATTCTGTTCATCACTTGTTATGACACTAATCTCAAATTCATCAAATGGTTTGAGTCTAAGTTGATTAAAATTGCTTCCATATTTCAAACTGCTAATGTAATAATGCTATATAACTCAGCCTAGCATGGCAATCTAGTATGAACAAATCTTTTTTGAATGCAATAATACTGCTCACTCACTAGATATAATGCTGCTTAGTACTGGTTTCATTTTGCTTGTAGTTTCTTTTTTTTTTTAATTTACAGGATTCCAGTTGTCTGCAACATTTTCATAAAAAGAATTTTCAAGTGGAATAATTGAGCCTCAGATTTTCCAAATTTCCACCATGTCCTATTATGAGTATATCAGTCAGTGTGATATTCCTGGCTTCATCTTTTTCATCATTATTCATAGCTAAAGAAATTTATATTTAATCATTATACAAAATATTCTCACCTTTATTACAATCTCTTCTGGTACTGTAAAGTTACTCTAATTCCTAATTATGTTCCTCTATACATTTATTCTTTGTCTCTCTGGTCAAATTTAGTTACTAGTTATTATATTCTGATTCTGGTATGCATTTCTATTATCTTCACTCTCCATCCCATCCATTTTTTTTATCCCTAAAAGTCCAATTATAGTGCTGCTTTCACCTCCACTAAGCAGCCTTACTGAAAAAAAATGATTCTGTTAACATCTATATCACAGTTTGTACTACCATATCTAAAATGAGTTTTCCCATAACCCATAAACAATATTCTTAGTACTACCATATCTAGAATGAGTTTTCCCATAACCCATAAACAATATTCTTAGTACTAACATATCTAGAATGAGTTTTCCCATCACCCATAAACAATATTCTTGTCTAAATGGAATAAATGAAGATAAGTTTCTTCCATCAGAAGTCTCACTTAACAATCCTAGTTTCATTCTATGAAAATATAACATAAGAAAAATTCATCTTTATCTCTAATACTTCATCATCATACCTGCTTGGTATGTTCATTAACCAATCATTACCTATGTTAATTAACCAATCATTACCTACATAGGCAAGTTTCATGGTAGCAAAAAAATATTCACTAAAAAGCATTTTAAGTTTTCACAGTCTCCATGTTAGCAATATTCTTTTTTTCTTTTTTCCTGTTTTGGAAAGTTCACTACCTCATTACTAAAACTCATTAACAGAAATCCATTTACAACTTCCTGTTATGTGTTTAATGACTGAAAACTCAGATTGATGAAACACAATTTTCCATGAGGTTATGAGTGTTTTAGAGCTGCTTTTCTGTGTGTGTGTGAGGACCCACCCCATCCCCCATGATTCCTACCTCCCTAACCTTGTTATCAGTTATCCCAATGTCTCTCTCTCCCCCCAATGTCTGTCTGTCCTCCCCATGTCTGTCTGTCCTCCCCATGTCTGTCTTCCTCTGTCTGGTCCTCCCCAAGTGTCTGTCCTCCCATTTCCTGCCTCCATGTCGTCCCTGTCTGTATGTCAGAACCCTAAAAGGCCTACCATCCCCAGAATATTTGCCAGGAGGGTGAGGGCACTATGTCAGGCACCTGCAGTAGTGTCGACCTAATGTCTCAACTCACCCAGGTATCCAGTCCATCTGGTGACTGTATCAAGTCCATCTGGTGACTGTATCAAGTCCATCTGGTGACTGTATCCAGTCCATCTAGTGACTGTATCAAGGAACAATGAGCTTTTGCCCTCCATCATCAGCCTAGCTCGCACTTTTAGAATGCAAGTCTTGATACTTAAGTATGTAAAATTAAATGTAAATCAATTTTTAAAGTAAATGGGGTGCGTCAGGTTAACACCAGCCACAAATCATAGATGTCCATACTCCCTAGCCACCAAAAAACAAAAGGAAATGCATCGGATTTCCTGAAAAGTTATGATAATTTGTTAGTTCAGCTACGCATCGTAACTAGCTGTGGGGACTGATGATTTGTGCTCTGCAATTCTCGTTTGGTGTTTAGAAAATACAGTAAGAGTCTAAGAACAAAATTTGAAGCACTTTGAAGCATTTGATTTACTGTGATGATACTGTAATAATGGTGATAATAGTGAAGGTTATTAGTATCATGGAAAATGTGAATTACCATAAAAGTGGGTGAAACTCTTGTAGAAAATCATCAGAAAGTAAGAAAAGCTTACCAAACAACCAATATTATATTCATTCTCAACTTCCTAGTCGAAATAAACAATAAAAATCCATAGACAAAAAAAAATCAAGTCGATTTCCTTCATAGAAAGGTAATTTGTCAAGTTTACTACGCATCGAAATTAGTCGCGGAGACAGAGTAATTATGTTCTGCAATGTTAATGTGCTGTTTAGAAATTATAATGAGTCGCAAAACGTAATTTGGAACATTATATCTTATTCCACGACACTAAATAAGGTGATAATGATGAAGGATATGAATTAAAGGGGAAATGTAGCCATGACAGACGTGAAAGTGGGTGATGTATTTGAAAAATCATCAGAAGGTAGGAAAAGCTTATCTAACCTGCCAAAGAACCAAGAATATTTTCATTCTCAATATTCGACTTGAAATATTCAAACACATCCATTAAGTAAAAACATCCATAAACTAAAATAAAGGATTACCTTGAAAGTGATGGTAATTTGATCAGTTTAACTACGCACATCAAAATTATGTTCCACATTGTTAGGACGCGGTTTAAAAAAAAAAAAAAAAAAACAAATTAGAGTCGTAAAGTATAATTTTGAGCATCCTACTTTATTTAGAAACAAATAAATATGGTGATAATGAAGCCGAGTTCTTTAAAGCGAAGGTAATCTTGTCAGTTTAACTACGCGTCGAAATTACTTGTGGATAATACTGAAGGATTATACATTACAATGCTAATGGGGCTGTTTGAAAATACAATAAGACTCGCAAAGTGTAACTTGCAGTTTATATTGTATTCAGAGACACTAAAAAAAGGGGGTGAAAAGGGGGTGAAACTTAGACACTGAAAAAAAGGAGTGAAATGGGTGAAAAGGGGGTGAAACAGAGACACTTGAGAAAAAGGGGTGAAAAGGGTGAAAAGGGGGTGAAACTCATATGAAATATCATCAGAACTTAAGATAGGCTTATCTAACCTCCCTAACAATCATAATTACCTTTAGTCTCAATGATTATCTTGAAATAAACGAGGAACACGGCTATGCTTCTTCTCCCCCCTAAATGCCATATCAAACACTACCCCAGAAGCAGACTATTTCATATTGTTACATAATTATTATAATTCCTGGCTGCTTGGTAAGGCTGAGATAAGGTTTTCATACCCTCCTTTTTCCAATGACCCCCACATCTTATATTCTCATCACCTTCACTCACCTGAGCCTTCCAAAGCAGATAAATATTTTAGTTGAATTTGCATATCAAATCCTTAATGTCCTTGTTACTATTCACCTCATCTACGATCACAAATAGAAATGACAATTTCATTACCTCCTCCTCCCCTTACCAAGGATCCTTAATAGCTCATTGTGTGTGTGTGTGTGTGTGTCTGTGTGAAAATCCATGTTATGTCTGACATAACTTTTCTTCCTCCATACTCCAATAGCAGCAGGACCCACCACCCACCCTCTCCTTCAGGAACACCTAGCTATGCCCATCGTTTTCTCTTGCTCAAAGAAGATTATCATAAACTTAACTGCCAGTATCATACCTTTTTGGACTTTATAAGGCGTCGTTCACAGCGAAATGCTTGCTGGCACAGACCGACACAAATAAAATGAATAATCATAGAAAATGGGACGTCATGATGGACTCTTTTATCATATTTCATAGGTAATTTTGGTAATCTTTACTTATTTTGACGGGTAGCTTTGTGTTTTCATATGTATATGAGTATATATATATATATATATATATATATATATATATATATATATATATATATATATATTATATAATATATATATATGCGTGTCGCAAAAGGCGACTACAAGGGATGGGAGCGATGGACTGAAAATCCACCCCTTCTTGTATTTCAATTTCTAAATGAGGAAATAGAAGAAAGGGCCGAGCAGGGAGTGCTCATCCTTCTCAAAGGCTCAGGCTGGGGTGTATGAATGTGTGTGGATGTAACCAAGATGAGAAGAAAGGAGAGATAGGTAGTATGTTTGAGGAAAGGAACTTGGATGTTTTGGCTCTGAGTGAAACGAAGCTCAAGGGTGAAGGGGAAGAGTGGTTTGGGAATGTCTTGGGAGTAAAGTCAGAGGTTGGTGAGAGGACAAGAGCTAAGGAAGGAGTAGCACTACTCCTGAAGCAGTTGTGGGAGTGCGTGATAACATATAAGGAAGGAAACTGATGTGGGTAAAACTGAAAGTGCTTATGCACCTGGACATGAGAAGAAAGATCATGAGTGGGAAGTGTTTTGGGAGCAGCTGAGTGAGTGTGTGAGCAATTTTGATGTAAGAGACCGGGTGATGGATGATTCAAATGCCAATGTGAGCAATGTGACATTGTAAAAGAGAGCCATGGGGTATTCAGTATTATGAATGGAAGTGGTGAACAGCTTGTGAAGACTGAACCAGGACATGTGAATCGTCCAGGGTAAACCATGGAGAGGTCTGTGGGGCCTGGTTGTGGATAAGGGGGCTGTGGCTTCGGTGTAGTGCACATGACAGCTGGAGAATGAATGTGAGCGGCTTTTATTCGTCTGTTCCTGGCGCTACCTCGCTAATGCAAGAAACGACAATCATGTATGATTCCTCATATTTCATCTGCATTTTGTCTCCTAACATTTGTGTGATCATTGAAGGCATACTAATCTAACTCAGTGTATACTCTTCAATATTTGTTCAAATATTTGCGATAATGAATAAAGAAATTTGGAGTAAAAATTGTTCATACATGACTAAAAATCGTTCATCAGAATGTAATCAGAAAGACTGAATCATTCAAAAATACGGGTAAGTACTGTGTACGTAGTAAGTACAGTGTACAGTGTACACACACAGTTTACGTAGAACATTAAATGCAGCAATTAGATAAATACCTAGGCAACTACACCAAAAAAAAAAAAAAAAACAGACGGACACAATATACACAAACAGACAGATGTTTGATAAACAATTGCATGTATGATCTTATACAACATGCAATAACTGACATACCATTATAACATGGACGGCACAAGCATAGAAAATTGTAACATGTAACGAACACATCCCCCTTGTTACAAGAGGTGACCATAACAATGATGAAACAAATATATGAAAACGGAAAGTTATGGACCACTGTTGCAAATCACTTCATAACAAAATAGAACTAGTTGCTTGAAAGAAAAATGGCATTTTACCCTTGAGTACTAAAGTCAGATGGAAAGCTATCTTAAGGGGAATACTGCATTACTATGTTAGAATATACACTGCATGTATCACATGCATTGCTACAGTAAGTCTGCATCATCAACGCTGCCCACACACACACACACACACTCCAATCATCCGAGACCTTACATCACTGATAACTGATAACGAAGGTTATTATCACCTTATGCTCAACCTGATATATCATGCGGCAATTATAGTCCATAGTGATGTAGTAGAGTCTATATATCATTTGATTATACAGGGCTGGCAGACCTAATGACGCCCTTGGCCTTATAAGCATGTTCAAGTGCTACTCTGTTCTTCCCAGCAACTGTTCTTCATTATGTTCTGGTGTTCTCTCTCTCTCTCTCTGTTCATCATATGACACACGCGATTGGCGTGATCCTTTCCCGGACGTTTTATAAGGGAGAGGCTATGGGATCCTCAAGTGTCTGTGGCTTCCTCGATCCTTTTAACACACGGCTGGCAGCAACGTGCAGCTGTTTTGAACCTCACGCGAATTCAACAGCCGAAGCTGAAGCCTTGTACATAATACACACAGACCGTGGTAACGCCATCTGTCACCGACCGTCACAACTAAGGTGAGCCCACTCAGTGTACGTGGGGAGTTATATGTCCTGACTCTCTTACCTGTGCCAGTGGGTAGCACTTCATACGCCACCAGTCATCTCTGACCTAACGGATCTCATTGTTTTGCTTTCCCTTTCCTTCTCTTTTGGGTAGGTAGGTAAGAGTGGTGGGTAAAGGCCAAGTGTAACAGAAAGAGAAGAAAAACAATAGCCAGAGCTTCCGCCATAACCCTCCCTCTCTCTCTCCCTCCTGAGATAAGCTGAGGACCCTGGAATCACTTTTCTGAGCTAACCTGGAGTTTTGGGAGGAGCTTCGAACGTGTTTCCGAAGCGTTTCGCAAATAGTTCGAACATAAGTTTGAAAACATTTAAGCAGTCGATCAGGTCCGGGTTTTCTGTGGCTACACTTATCTGTCACCTGATTCAAATGCTTCTTTGTCTGAATAATCACGAAAAAATATCAGGATTCAAGAGATGTTGAAAAGTCTATCAATGATGTTTAAATGCTCAAAAGCTCTCTAAATCATCTACCTAATATATATATATATATATATATATATATATATATATATATTATATATATATTATATATATATATATATTTCATACTATTCCGCCATTTCCCGCGTTAGCGAGGTTGCGTTAAGAACAGGGGACTAGGCCTTAGAGGGAATATCCTCACTTGGCCCCCTTCTCTGTTCCTTCTTTCGGAAAATTAAAAAAACAAAACGAGAGGTGAGGATTTCCAGCCCCCCGCTCCCTCCCCTTTTAGCCGCCTTCTACGACACGCAGGGAATACGTGGGAAGTATTCTTTCTCCCTTAGCCCCAGGGATATATATATATATATATAATATATATATATATATATATATATATATATATAATATATATATATATATATATATATATATATATTCCTTTAGGATTTATGAATTCTCTGAAGCATGATTGTTTACCAGCTAACTGGAACACCAGACAACAGACTCGAAACTTGAAAGTGAACCCGGGTCATTGTGAGTCGGCTCAGATAGCAGAGCTCCAATCCTCGTTAGCGGACTTGCACAATCCTACATGTCTTCTGGTTGACTGAGATACTGTTCAGTGGTTCGATCTGACCCGAACAACTGATAATGGTGAGTAAACACCAGTGTTAACAAGCCTGGGTGATCAAAGGAAGACTGAGATGCGTATAGGCATGAGTAATACATCTTTAGTGGGTTCGAAACTCGTAAAAGCAGATTCGACTTCTCTTCTGAACGTTAGAATCACTAATTTACTCGTTTTCCTTGATTTGATTATTATATAAATATCTTATCACTTCATATACTCCGTGTCAGTAGCTTTTCATAAAGGTTTTTCGATAATTTACAACAGCAAAATTACTTTATAGACAATTCTCTCATACCGAACCCCATGTCTCGATGCGTCTCGAAACAGGGCGCGACACAGCTTCGACTTAAGTGATTATCTGAGTTCAGACAAGTCCAGAACTTCATGTTATCTCCTGCATATTAATTTCTACTTTGAATATATATAAAAAAAAAGTTTAACATTATATATGAATAGTTACAGCCTCCGAGTTCACGTTATCCTTAACAGTCGTTATCGAACGAATATATATATATCAATAATTCTGACAGTATCCTTGCGCTACCTCGCTGACGCGGGAAACAGCGATTTAAGTATAGAAAAAACAAAATTCTGACGTTATAAGGTTTTGTGATCATAATTCAACACGTAACTCATCATCATCATCATTATCCAGCCTCATTTTCTATCTGTTCATCACATTTGTTCAAAAGAACAAAGCGTTATCAGAGGATCTCTCACACAAGAGGTATGATAAATTAAGCTTAGATGATAAATTAAGCTTAGATGATAAATATGCTTAGATAAGGAATCTGAGATTACACGTACATGTGAACTTACACAAGACGTACAGATATGATATACAGAACAATAAAGATATATCTTCTAGTTAACTGGATGTCTTAAACTTCTTTTGATTCTTAGTACAAGGCCGATATATTTCTGAGTTAGATGTTATCAATGTTAGTGTATTATTTTCAAGGTTTCTTATGAAGAGAACACATTAGTTTTGTACCCCCTCCAATGAAAGAAAATGGTATCAGTAATTGTATTTGATATGCCTGATTACTTTCAAAGTCAATATTTTTTATTAATGTTATGTGAATAATCATGTGATAAAGAACAACATTTGATATTAACTTTATGAACCATAACACCAACTGTTCTGTTTTGGAACCCACTGAAAGAACATGTTATGAATGATTCGTTCAGCAAATGTAAAACTTATTTGATAAAGATGATAAAGTGCATCTGTTCCTTCATGTATCTCTGAGGAAGTAGGTATCTTTAGATAAAGTAATACTACGTGAAAATTTGAAAAATCATTTTTGAATGCCTTCAAGTAGATGTCAGAGGGTAAATTTTGAACGTATATGAGAACATGCCATATACTGCTCATAATTAGTTTTATTTTTTTTTATACATATTCGCCATTTCCCGCGTTAGCGAGGTAACGTTAAGAACAGAGGACTAAGCCATAGGGGCAATATCCTCACCTAGCCCCCTTCTCTGTTCTTTTGAAAAACTAAAAACAAGAGGGGAGGATTTCCAGCCCCCGCTCCCTCCCCTTTTAGTCGCCTTCTACGACACGCAGGGAATACGTGGCAAGTATTCTTTCTCACTTTTAGTAGAAAGAGAGAGAAGCAAGGAGAGAAAAGATGAAAGACAGACCTTTGGAGAGATGAAAAGACAAAGAGACAGACACACAAAAGAATAAAGAGAAAGAGGAGACAAAGAACGAAAAACGAACACAACACAGGATTCCCCAAAAGCGACCAGAGAAAAACAAAATCCTGTCGAAGGTCGCCAAATGCTCTTCCCAAAGTATTTCCGATAAGAAAATAGCAACTTGGCCATAACTTCGGTGCTCAGAAAATGTATCAGCGACACGAAAAGACACAAATATTCCCTGAGGCTTCGAAAAGAATACGCTTTCTTCGAAGTAAACAAACGCTGTTGTACACAGATGATGCCGTGATGGCATGTTGGTGAGAATGGTTAGAGTGGTCTCATTTGGAGAGGGGATGGAACTCAAGATACACAGGGGATCACGAGATGAAGTGCAGAGGTTGTGTCTTATGTACTTCCCTCCTAACACAGCAGATACGAGAGGCATCAGGTGTTGCCAGGGATGACCTCCCAGCTTCTTATGACACCTCTGATGTAATTTTCATATCACTCATCAATTCTGTCTCTTACGAGAGAGTAAAAGACTTTGTGTACTAGGGCACACAGGAGACATGGCAGCTCTGCCCTCTTTTCTACATGTTCTAGAACGCTTCAGTATCTCTAGTTCAAGGGAGAAGTATATACTGGTGGTAGACAGGAGGTTCAAAATATACAAAATGTTTCTGTCCCACGCATGATTTTCTTCCCTTCTTACACTTCAGACCTTTGCAGCATCTGCGAATTGGAAGGACGTAATCTGCTGGTTACATTAAGCAAAGTGGAACGTGATCCATGTCTCTCTCCCGACCCCATTCATTTCCTGATATCATCTTTAAAATCACTGTAATTATTAGGCCATGAAGTAACACAAACACGTTCGCTATATTCACATTATCTTCTTTATCTTGGGAACCTCACATTTCTCCACTCTATCTTGGAAACCTCATATTTCTCCACTCTATCTTGAAAACCTCATACTTCTCCAATCTATCTTGGAAACCTCATACTTCTCCAATCTATCTTGGAAACCTCATATTTCTCCAATCTATCTTGGAAGCCTCAGAAAATGATTTTCACCCAATCTACTTCCCTAAATTCTTTAGAACAAACCGAGTCTGGACTATATGCCGCCAAGTTCCTCCAAGTTTCTGGTTGAGGGAACCTTAGATCGGTAGTGTAACTTGTGTCCCCTCGCTAGAGAGCTACGCTGGCAGGATGGAAGAGCAGCCGCTGCTCTCTCGTCCTTGGTTGGGTCACTGGTGAGGTGAGGGACAGGACCGTTTAGAGAGTGAAGGACGGTCTTCTACCACGTCGCCCAGCGTCTCCAAACCGGTGGGAAGAAAAAGGTATTATAGTTCCAGGAGCCCACCCTGAAGACGGCAGCATCACCTTGATTTACGCAGATCCTCTGCACATACGTGTCTTGCACGGTAGAGGCTGCCTGCCTGCTGGCAGATGACGTTACACCGTCAGGCACTTCCATCACTCCTGAGGAGCTGGAGTCATCCTCCTCCTCCTCCTCCTCCTCCTCCTACTCTCACTAGACAACTGGCAGAGGCAAGACATCCTGACATGATGTCGTGCCTCACATACCGTCTGATACAACCCTCACGATTCAGTCATGACGGACGCACTGGTCAGCAGCCACTTCTCTGTCGCAGATAATCTGGCACTGAGAGTACACAGTAGTAGCACGGTGTGGGGTTAACATACTAAAGAGCAAGTGGGTCCGGACGAGTTCCAGGGGGAAAGAGTTTGGGACACCGAGTAGAGACAGGCCTTTGACTGAGAGGTCATTACAGGTTGTAGGTGGACCTTCCAATTACAAGCATCAGTCTGATCCAGCTTGGTTGAGGCTCTGTTCGCCTCGAGCACTGAGAAGTGGTTCTGGATGAACAATCCAGAGAAGTATCCCTGACTGCACAGATGACATCAGTATCACATTCACCTGCAGAGCTCCGCTGGAAATGTGGCAACAATATGCTGGAGGCAGGACTGGAAGACAGACAAATTGGAATGGTGATCTGGGAGGCAATGAGGATCCCTGGACCATCTGATGTAACTGGAAAGGTCGCTTGTTTCCAGTGGAAGTTACTGGGGACGAATCTTCTTGTATAGTCTTGTGTGTCTTGTCAACATGCCCGAGTCTGTCAGTGTTGCTGCAGGAGGGTGAAGCCCTCGGGATGCCACCATGTGGGTTAACCTCAGTAAGATCGAACGCCTCAGGAAGGAGGAAATCAACGTCGTTGGTGTATCTCTCGCGCTGGCTCCTTCTTCTAAATGTTCTTCAATTCTTTCACCTTCTTATCTAAAATTACATCAGCTGCTCTGGAACCTCAGGTCACACCGAGCAGAATGCTGTCGTCTGGGTTAACAGCTGAAGCGCCTGCCAATATTGCCAACAATCTGTATGCAATCGCTGTGGCCCAGGCCATTATCTGGCATTCCGAAGGGTTAATGGAGGAACCCGCGATGTCCCGAGGTCTTCCATGAGAATAAGATCAGCAGAGGCAGGAAATCAGCAATACCCCACCAGGGTACCATCACCCACGAAGCAAATGGTTCCCATTCCCTGGACAGCGTTTGTGATGGGTGTTGAGGTTCGGCGGAACACAAGGGCGTCACCTGACGCAGCCCCGTCAGGCGAATCGATCTCACGCTCACGGAAACGCCCGGGGGCGCCGGGCCAGCCAGTGATGCGCTGGAGCTCGTAACGAAGGTGCTGACGAAGCTCTCTTAAAGACAGCGTCTCTTCTCACAAGACTGAAGGCGGTTCCAGGAAGACGAATCTTACCAAAGGCTTTACACAGATGCCAGATTACGAATGGCGGCTCGTGCAGCATATGAGCGAGCGCTGGTGCACAGCCCAGTGAGATAAAGAAGCCAAGATGATGCTGTGGTCACAGCAAGGTGGTAGCATTCACCGCTGGAGCTTTTGAGAGCTACCCTGGCCACCAGAAGCTGGGACAATATTGCCGACGGCAGTGGGTTCGATGCTACATTCTTACTTCTTCGATGTCTAGAGGGGAAACACGGAGTGGAAAGTGGCCTGGAGGGCCGTGGAATCTCACCAGCGAGACGAAGTTCTGGTAAGTTCGGCTTAGAAAGTTCTGGTCTGCCGGACCCAGATGGGGTCACTGAGCCTGGGTACGACCTCCCACGGACCCAGATGAGGAAGGATCAGACTGCCATATAAACCTTTGGGTCTCTGGGAGTTCAAGTGTGGGTGGTGGACCATCGGTCACCAGGGATGGGTGGGTGATGGCCTGTCGGATGACCCCCCCCCCCCTGCAACCAGTGGCCTTCAGGAGAGTGGACGACTTCCTCTACAGCAACGTTCCTCAGCCGGATTAGTTCGACGACCCCTGCGTCAGGATGGTGTTTCTCCACCACGACCCACTATCATCCCTACACCATACCTATCACAACAAGGTCTTGCCTGACTGATTCATGAAAGCTGAAACATTGACCTCAGTGCATAACTAGACAGACACCTTAGGCTGTCGACAGCTGAATTACTCGTGTGCCCCACAAACAAGCATGACACAATTACCTCGTTTCTAAGGCGATAGATAATCTCCATCCTATGTGGAATGTCATTGAGAAACACCTGTGGCCATGGAGCTGCCAGGCTAATCTTTCATTGGGGTTCAGTGGATGGAAAGTTGATACATGTGTTGTGGAAACATCACCATTTCTTTGCTGTTTGTTTAGTTTTATATCAACCACAATGAAAGTTGTCCTGCCGTGGCCCCCAGTGTTTACCAACTCCAACCCTCGCAATCTGAAACACGGGCACTGGTTCTGTGTGTGTGTGTGTGTGTGTGTGTGTGTGTGTGTGTGTGTGTGTGTGTGTGTGTGGCGTGGGGAAAGGTGGGAGGGGGTTTACCGTCCAGGGCTCCTGGAACCCCTGCCTCAGAGTTATCACCCTGACTGGAAGGATCCTGACTGACTGGAACTGACTCAACCATTACGATTCTTCTTCATCTTCTTCTTCCTCTCTCGAGACGACGCTGCCAAGGAGGGTTCTGGTCTGTCTGAGATAACAAGAGACCTGGCTGGTGGAGGAGAGGGTAGGGCGACCAGCTGTGGTGTGCCAGAGACCTGGCTGGTGGAGGAGAGGGTAGGGCGACCAGCTTTGGCGGGCCAGAGACCTGGTTGGTGGAGGGGAGGGGCAGGACGACCAGCTGTGGCGGACCAGAGACCTGGCTGGTGGAGGAGAGGGTAGGGCGACCAGCTTTGGCGGGCCAGAGACCTGGTTGGTGGAGGGGAGGGGCAGGACGACCAGCTGTGGCGGACCAGAGACCTGGTTGGTGGAGGAGAGGGGGAGGACGACCAGCTGTGGTGGACCAGAGACCTGGCTGGTGGAGGAGAGGGGGAGGACGACCAGCTGTGGCGGGCCAGAGACCTGGCTGGTGGAGGGGAGGGGGAGGACGACCAGCTGTGGTGGGCCAGAGACCTGGCTGGTGGAGGAGAGGGGCAGGACGACCAGGACGACCAGCTGTGGTGGGCCAGAGACCTGGCTGGTGGAGGAGAGGGGGAGGACGACCAGCTGTGGTGGGCCAGAGACCTGGCTGGTGGAGGAGAGGGGGAGGACGACCAGCTGTGGTGGACCAGAGACCTGGCTGGTGGAGGAGAGGGGGAGGACGACCAGCTGTGACGGGCCAGAGACCTGGCTGGTGGAGGAGAGGGGGAGGACGACCAGCTGTGGTGGACCAGAGACCTGGCTGGTGGAGGAGAGGGTAGGGCGACCAGCTTTGGCGGGCCAGAGACCTGGCTGGTGGAGGAGAGGGTAGGGCGACCAGCTTTGGCGGGCCAGAGACCTGGCTGGTGGAGGAGAGGGGCAGGACGACCAGCTGTGGTAGACCAGAGACCTGGCTGGTGGAGGAGAGGGGGAGGACGACCAGCTGTGGTAGGGATGAGTGGAGGTAGTCCAGCACGGCAGATTGCCCAGGAGGCCGTGTGGCGGCGCTGTGAGCGACCGACTCGCACCCAGTGTCGCTTCTCTCACAATATATTTCTCTCTCTCTCTATTTCTTTTTGTGTACGAACCAATATTTCATTTTTCTCGACAGTTTCGTACGCTCTACAGTCTCTGCAGTGAAAAGTCACCACTGCAGCGAGACAGAGCTTATCGTCGACGCATTTAACGATGGCGTGGCGTTATTGTCTCTGTTTCTTTCCTCACACCGCCAAGGTTATGGAACACTTTATCTACCTTACGCTGCCTTACGTAACAACAACAACCTCTCGCAAGATAACTGGCCGAAGACCTGCCCAGCAGGTCCTACTTGCTCTACCCTAAGTCCTCCATACCCAACACGACTCGCTGAAATATCATCAAAATTTAAGCACTTGACTCAAAAACATAACTACAGGTAATGAAAGAAGTAAATTATAGTATATCACAAGAATTTTACTAGGTATCCTTCCCTTAGTTTCTGTGATGAGGACAGTCACACGGGGATTAGCCGTTATAACACCACCTCAGCTCAAAGAACACAGCTGAAATCTTTTCCTTTTCATCGTCTTTCCCTATTCCAGTAACCCTTCCATTGTTAAGATCTGGGTCTATAAATACGCATGGAGCTCAAGTTAATTAATCCCTTCTGTTCTTGTATATTCATACGTAATGATCATACGACATGACCAATACTAGGGCAGGATTTTGGCCTTGTTTGGCATCAACACAAGCAGGTGCGACAGTGGAATGTGCTCCGGGTGTTGAGGCGTTGGTAAGAACATGAGAGGGAGGAGTGAGAGCTGGAGGACCTGCAGGAAACCACTACGTCAAGTCCTCTGGGCCAGACTGTCTTGTCAGTGACTGAGACAGTCGCTCACGAGGACTAGTAGTTGACTTAGGACATAGAACTTCAGTCTTCAGCTGTCATGTGTCATGCACCGAAACCACAGCTCCCTATCCACATCCAGGCCCCAAAGATCTTTCCATGGTTTACCCCCAAACGATTCACTTGCCCTGGTTCAGTCCATTGGCAGCACGTCGACCCCAGTATACCACACGTTCCAATTTACTCTATCCCTTGGAGATATTCCCAGGAGCTTACAAATATGAAAACTTTGGAGAGAAAAAAAAAGATCAAAGAGGATGATATTGACTTTCAAGAGATGCTAAATTCTTCTCGATCAACTCAAATGTCTTCCTGTGAGTACGTCACGAAGCAAACTAAAGGTGTTTGGCTTAGAATGAAAAAGAAGAAAGTCATGGAAGATTTAGATTTAGAGGACCGTCTCTCTCTCTCTCTCTCTCTCTCTCTCTCTCTCTCTCTCTCTCTCTCTCTCTCTCTCTCTCTGCCTCCCTCTGAGATTCATCAGAGACCCAGCTAATCACATCACTAATTAAGGATAAAAGAAAGTTCAACAGGAGTGACTGAGGGAACTTCCCGGATTGACATATTTTTTCCCACTGATCGATTCACGGAAATGCTTTTGACGGAGAGACGTGTGTGTGTGTGTGTTTGTGTGTGTGTGTGTGTGTGTGTGTGTGTGTGTGGTGTCTTAGTGTCGTGTCTTTTCTTAATGATATTGATCTCAGAAGGGGGTCTCTCTCTCTCTCTCTCTCTCTCTCTCTCTCTCTCTCTCTCTCTCTCTCTCTCTCACACACACACACACACACACACACACACACACACACACACACACACACATGCATCAAAATACAGGAGACACCATCCATGAGAACACCTGTCTGGCAACAGATGTTTACATTACCAGAGGTCAACATAAACACCCCAACACCACCAATTTCTACGAAAGAGTCCTGGTCTTGCCCAGGATCTCTCGTAGCCTAGTACTGCGCTACTTCCAGTAGCAGGAAACGGTAGACTCCTTTACAGTGAGAAGGTCGTTGAAGAGATTGTACTCCCAGTGACACAGCCTCGTCAAAGGCTACTCACTCATAAATCTAAGTTAATACAGTGTCTTACACTGACCTTGTACAGTGTAAGACACCCTATATTCACCAGGACCCGTGTCATTAACACGTATGAGGATTTCGGTGTTTAGGGAATTCAACCAGGACCCGAATAGTTTAACACGTAGGAGGTTTTCGGTGTTTAGGGAGTTTCCTGAATCAATGTTGCCAACTCAGAACGGACAGCCTGAGTCTCGGGAGGAGAATGGGGGAGAGGGAGAGGAACGTTTTCTGTTTGTCTGGCAACAGATGGAGAGGAGCCTGATGGATGTTGTCTGTTGGGTAAGCGATTGGTAAACACAGAACGCGGCGTCCTTCTGTTTACTTAAAGCTGTGCTAGTGAGGTCCGAACTGGACCTTAAAAGTTCCACGTTGGGTTCAATGTCGCTGGAACTCTTAGCACAGAGTAAATACAGGTAATGTGGACGTGTGTCAAAACGGAGCCTTGTGGTGACCTTCATGGAGGTTGTGGAGTGATACAGTGTGATTCAAAAGCTGTCTGAGGTCACTGCAAGGGTGTGTGTCTAACAACATATTGTGTGCAGTTATAAGTTACAGTGTACGAATTCACTGTCCACTGTGAAGTCACTGTTTATTTCACTGTGGAGCAGTTTATCCAGGTTATGTTGATTAAAGTGTGTGGATACGTTGATACGGTGTGTGTGTGTGTGTGTGTGTGTGTGTGTGTGTGTATGTGTGTGTGTGTGTGTGTGTGTGTGTGTGTATGTGTGTGTGTGTGTGTGTGTGTGTGTATGTGTGTGTGTATGTGTGTGTGTGTGTGTGTGTGTATGTGTGTGTGTGTGTGTGTGTGTGTGTGTGTGTGTGTGTGTGTGTGTCTGTGTGTGTGTGTGTGTGTGTGTGTGTGTGTGTGTGTGTGTGTGTGTGTGTGTGTTCGTAAAGATTGTGGCAGCCAGTCAGGTGTGTATGGGACTCTACTCCCCCAGAAATAACACAGCAGCCTCGCCAGAGGTGACTCTCCACTTGTGGTGCAACCTCGAGCAGAGGGAGCCCGGTAGCACCACACACACACACACACACACACACACACAGACACACACACAGACACAGACACACACACACACACACACACACACACACACACACACAGACTTATGAACATACAGGATCATCCTACACCCACTCCCCCTCTAAACTCTCTCTCTCTCTCTCTCTCACATGGGTCTGTTTACCCACCTGACAATGGCAACATTGCTGGGTAGCCAGAGGGATGGAAAAAACAGCCACGTTAATCAAGAGAGCAGTTCTGGTGTGGTAATGATGAAGGCAGAGTAAATACTGGGAGAGTGGAGGACAAAAGGTAGACTTAGGGTGAGAGGAGGTAAGGGAAGAAGAAGAGGAGGAGGAGGAGGAGGAGGAGAGCTGCTCCTGCTGGTTGTGGCCAGGAAGTTGGTGTGTAGGAGGGAGAGAGAGAGAGAGAGAGAGAGAGAGAGAGAGAGAGACAATAGGGCCTTGCCTCCTCCACATACCCACGTAGAGATAAGCTGATGTCTGGCTGGGTATGTGAGAGACATGGTTGGTGCAGGTCAGTTACCAAGAGACACCTTGACTCCTTTATCTCTCTCTCTCTCGTGGTGGGGGAGAGGGTCTGTTATCTCTCCGTTATCTCCTCGCTGTCCAGAGGGTTCGGGGTTCATGCCCCCTGCCAAGGGCCCGCCGGTGTGTCGTGAGGTACAGTGACGAGGGTACGCCCCGTGCACCGTAATGTACCCTCAGTAACCCAATTGTCAGCAGGTACAGCTAAAACCCACGTATATAAAGGGTACGGCCGCCCCGTGCACCGTACTGTACCTTAGTATGGAAGCTCCGGCAGGTACAGCTGAAGCATGGTACACGATCGGTCCGCATTGTGTACCGTCAGCTGTGTACCGTACTGTACTGTCAGCTCTGTGCACATCGCACTGTACCGTCAGCTCTGTGCACACCGCACTGTACCGTCAGCTCTGTACACCGTACTGTACCGTCAGCTCTGTGCACACCGTACTGTACTGTCAGCTCTGTGCGCACCGCACTGTACCGTCAGCTCTGTGCACATCGCACTGTACCGTCAGCTCTGTACACCGTACTGTACCGTCAGCTCTGTGCACACCGTACTGTACCGTCAGCTCTGTGCACAACGCACTGTACCGTCAGCTCTGTGCACACCGCACTGTACCGTCAGCTCTGTGCACACCGCACTGTACCGTCAGCTCTGTGCACACCGCACTGTACCGTCAACTCTGTGCACCGTACTGTACCGTCAGCTCTGTGCACCGTACTGTACCGTCAGCTCTCTGTACACCGCACTGTACCGTCAGCTCTGTACACATCGCACTGTACCGTCAGCTCTGTGCACACCGTACTGTACCGTCAGCTCTGTGCACATCGCACTGTACCGTCAGCTCTGTGCACATCGCACTGTACCGTCAGCTCTGTGCACATCGCACTGTACCGTCAGCTCTGTGCACGAGGCACTGTACCGTCAGCTCTGTGCACACCACACTGTACCGTCAGCTCTGTGAACTGTACTGTACCGTCAACTCTGTGCACACCGCACTGTACCGTCAGCTCTGTGCACACCGCACTGTACCGTCAGCTCTGTGCACACCGCACTTTACCGTCAGCTCTGTGCACGACGCACTGTACCGTCAGCTCTGTGCACACCGCACCTTACCGTCAGCTCTGTGCACGGTACTGTACCGTCAGCTCTGTGCTCACCGCACTTTACCGTCAGCTCTGTGCACGGTACTGTACCGTCAGCTCTGTGCACACCGCACTGTGCCGTCAGCTCTGTGCACGACGCACTGTACCGTCAGCTCTGTGCACGACGCACTGTACCGTCAGCTCTGTGCACACCGCACTGTACCGTCAGCTCTGTGCACGACGCACTGTACCGTCAGCTCTGTGCACGACGCACTGTACCGTCAGCTCTGTGCACAGTACTGTACCGTCAGCTCTGTGCACACCGAACTGTACCGTCAGCTCTGTGCACGACGCACTGTACCGTCAGCTCTGTGCACACCGCACTTTACCGTCAGCTCTGTGCACGGTACTGTACCGTCAGCTCTGTGCACACCGCACTGTACCGTCAGCTCTGTGCACGACGCACTGTACCGTCAGCTCTGTGCACACCGCACTGTACTGTCAGCTCTGTGCACACCGCACTGTACCGTCAGCTCTGTGCACACCGCACTGTACTGTCAGCTCTGTGCACACCGCACTGTACCGTCAGTGGCCCAAACTTCAGCAAGAACACCACAAGGCGACATCAGACCTTCAGCTTCATCATGTCTCTTTTAAACCCCTAGACAAAACAGCGAGGCTCTGAAAGCCCCTGAAGTTGGCCTTGATATTACCTGCTTCAGTCATGCGGAGGGAGGGAGGGAGGGAGGGAGGGAGACACAGACGAATACCAACAAAAGCAACATGAAATAATGCCATGCCTCACAAAGACACCTCGCGAGGCACGAGGCAAACACCATCTTTGTACTGGACTTAGACAAGCGATGTATGGCAACACTTGAATACATATAGTGCCAGACACCACCATCAGTAGTATAGTGTCAGACACCACCATCGGTAGTATAGTGCCAGACACCACCAGTAGTATAGTGCCAGACACCACCAGTAGTATAGTGTCAGACACCACCAGTAGTATAGTGTCAGACACCACCAGTAGTATAGTGTCAGACACCATCAGTAGTATAGTGCCAGACACCATCAGTAGTATAGTGCCAGACACCATCAGTAGTATAGTGTCAGACACCATCAGTAGTATAGTGCCAGACACCATCAGTAGTATAGTGTCAGACACCATCAGCAGTATAGTGCCAGACACCATCAGTAGTATAGTGCCAGACACCATCAGTAGTATAGTGCCAGACACCATCGGTAGTATAGTGCCAGACACCATCAGTAGTATAGTGTCAGACACCACCATCGGTAGTATAGTGCCAGACACCACCAGTAGTATAGTGCCAGACACCATCAGTAGTATAGTGCCAGACACCACCAGTAGTATAGTGTCAGACACCACCAGTAGTATAGTGTCAGACACCATCAGTAGTATAGTGCCAGACACCATCAGTAGTATAGTGCCAGACACCATCAGTAGTATAGTGCCAGACACCACCAGTAGTATAGTGTCAGACACCATCAGTAGTATAGTGCCAGACACCATCAGTAGTATAGTGCCAGACACCACCAGTAGTATAGTGTCAGACACCACCAGTAGTATAGTGCCAGACACCATCAGTAATATAGTGCCAGACACCATCAGTAGTATAGTGCCAGACACCATCAGCAGTATAGTGCCAGACACCATCAGTAGTATAGTGCCAGACACCATCAGTAATATAGTGCCAGACACCATCAGTAGTATAGTGCCAGACACCATCAGCAGTATAGTGCCAGACACCATTTTCTCTATATCTCTTACATCACTATAAATCAAGCTGGAAAAATATATGAGGAAAATGAACCTCATATTTCTATAATTGTAGTCCAAATTGATATATATTGCAACAGTTTAATTAGATTAATTCCTTTACGAAAAGATTCTCTGATGTTACATTTAGCTCATGAATTTGGTGTATTCGTTATCATTATATGCTAATTATCTATTAAACTTTGGAAGAGGTTTAATTAGATTCCTCCAGTATGCATACGTTCTAACTGCCTTTGTAATGAAATTTCAATTTGGCCAATTCTTTTCGCCCTTGCCAAGAAAAATACAGCGAGTCTGATAGTTAAAAGTTAATGTTCTTACTTCTTAAGCTTCTGGGGCACTTCACATGTAACGCTCCGGCCTCCGAAAGCCTCCAGTAGATACAGTTAAAATAGATCGATGACACAACGCCTTGTGACCTATTTTTCCTTCATGACTTTAGCGTAAACACGAAGTCTCTCGATAGCTATCCCTCAGGTGAGATATGGTATGGCCGCATAGCTATCCCTCAGGTACAGGTGAGAGATGGTCTGGCCTTCTCTTTTTATCGACCACAAAGCCAGACAATCAGTCAAGACTGCAGTACTGGCCACTAGTAACCTGGTCTCTCCCCAACACCTATTCACTGTCGAATCCCTTGAGGGTCCACTGTGGACCTGTGTTCCAGAGGAAGTTTAGAGAAGCCAGCGCGGCGGTCGCCCCCATTAGCCCATTAACCAGTTAATGCACAAGTTCCAATTTGTCAATTATTCTCTTGTTGCCTCCCGTCCCTCGTAACCCTCTACCTTGCAGAAGTTCAGTCGTGGCGAAGTTTGATTCCGCCGTTGGAGGAATTTGGTTGAAGTTGGGAGAGGCGCTGGGCTGCTCCTCCTCCTCCCACACGTGAGATCGTTCATCACATCTACTGTGAACAACGTGGTACATTTAGGGTCGTTAGGGTGGCTGGCGTGACCCTCCCAGATTGTTGGTGGTAACGGAGAACTTGGTATAATGGTTGGTGGTACCCCAGGGTATGTGGTGGTAGCTGCACGTCTTCCACTACCCGGGGACTGGTGGGTGGTACCCTGTGGTGAATCATGATGGTTGTCAGGTTCCTAAGGTCCTAATGTTATGGTGGGTCATGGTAGCACCAGGTGGTGGTATGGTAGCCAGCCTCACACAAGGTTGTCAAGTTCCTAAGATGTGTGGTTCATGGTAGCGCCAGGTGAGGGTATGGTAGCCAGGTTATGGAACAGTCAGTGTAGGTCAGTGTGGGTAGCAGCAGCAAGAGAGACACGACCTGGGGAAGCCAGTCCTCGGCCAGGCGATCACCCCGCCTCTCTGGGGTGATGAAGAGTGACTGGGGAGGGAACTTATGGCCAGGTCTTCACCTCCGGGCTGGCCAGACTGTGGCAGCAGACAGACACAGCCACCGTCAGCCTCGTGTGGAGATGATGATGTACAGTTGATGATGAGGTGAGGCAGGGACCAGTCATGACATCATCCGACACGAGACAATATTCATGCCCAGATGGCTGGCTATCACCCTTCCTAGGAGACAATATTCATGCCCAGATGGCTGGCTATCACCCTTCCTAGGAGACAATATTCATGCCCAGATGGCTGGCTATCACCCTTCCTAGGAGACAATATTCATGACCAGACCACTGGCTATCACCCTTCCTGGTGGGACAAAATGAAGAGAAAATAGTAATGTATTTTCTTCAAGTGTTCCAGGAGTGTGGTGGAGAGACGGGATGACGCTGGCTGTTGAGTAGAGTCAAAATCTCAACAAACCTTCGAGGGCAGCTCAGCGAGCACGACAAACAACCAATTAACACGTTAACTAGTTAATTGTTACTCCTGGAAAGATTCGTGTGGGAAGGAGAGGGAAAAGTAGTCAAGTCGCGTCAGGCATCTGGTCGCCCTTCTGACGACCTGTGTGGTGGTAGCTCAGGGAGGGAGGAGGAGGAGGAAGAGGTGGAGTCCCCGGAGCTGGAAAGAGGAAGAAAAGGAACTGCTGACGTTCCACGAATTCCCGAAGGAACTTCGGAGCGAAAAGTTTTTACCGGGTATTACACACAAGACCCGGGTACTCCAACATCGTTGGTCCCTGAGCCTCAAATTACCCGTGACGGTACATATATACGTAATCGACATGAAACCTAAGCATATACATACCAGCCCCATGACACTGCTCACACACTATACATTAAGCTTGTTAGCGTCTGAAAGGAGGATGTGGGCTTTCCAGGAGACGTGTGTGTGTGTGTGTGTCAACATCACGAGTGGGAGTAATGGCCACTCATAAGGTAGAGTCGGCAGCACCGCCACCTTCCCCTTTCCCACCCAGCTGTGGGGGTGGCACTCGTCGTCCACGGCCAAACGCGAGCCTCAGGGAAACATCTCACTTTGCTGTTAGGGCCACGTCTGAGGGTCGTCCACACACACGATTCCCAGTGGCCACGTCTGAGGCTGTCCACACACAGGATCCCCGTGGCCACGTCTGAGGTTCGTCCACACAAAGGACCACCAATGGCCACGTCTGAGGGTCGTCCAAACACAGGACCCCAGTGGCCACGTCTGAGGGTCGTCCACACACAGGACCCATAGTGGCTACGTCTGAGGGTCGTCCATACACAAGACCCCCAGTGGCCACGTCTGAGGCTGTCCACACACAGGATCCCCGTGGCCACGTCTGAGGTTCGTCCACACAAAGGACCCCCAGTGGCCACGTCTGAGGCTGTCCACACACAGGATCCCCGTGGCCACGTCTGAGGGTCGTCCACACACAGGACCCCCAGTGGCCACGTCTGAGGCTCGTCCACACACAGGACCCCCAGTGGCCACGTCTGAGGGTCGTCCACACACAGGACCCCCAGTGGCCACGTCTGAGGGTCGTCCACACACAGGACCCCCAGTGGCCACGTCTGAGGCTCGTCCACACACAGGACCCCCAGTGGCCACGTCTGAGGCTCGTCCACACACAGGATCCCCAGTGGCTACGTGTGAGGCTCTTCCACACACAGGACCCCAGTGGCTACGTGTGAGGGTCGTCCACACACAGGACCCCAGTGGCTACGTGTGAGGGTCGTCCACACACAGGACCCCAGTGGCTACGTGTGAGGGTCGTCCACACACAGGACCCCAGTGGCTACGTGTGAGGCTCTTCCACACACAGGACCCCAGTGGCTACGTGTGAGGCTCTTCCACACACAGGACCCCAGTGGCTACGTGTGAGGGTCGTCCACACACAGGACCCACACTGGCCACGTTTGAGGGTCGTCCACACACAGGACCCCAATGGCCAACTTGCACAAATGCCTTGAATATCTTTCATAGTCTCTGGCAAAGACTCTTACACCCACATCCACCCACATCCAGGTGGTCCTAGTACTCCCCACCCATAACACCCACATTAACATGACAAGCTACCCAGCAAGGCGTCCTCCTCCAATTCGAACCACTTTTCCCGAAACTCAATTTGAATTCGCGAACTTGTTTCTTCTGCGTCAACTTAATTTCCTTCTCAAGTCTGGAAACAAACTTGTTAGCGACTTTGTCTCTCTCGTGTAAAAATTTTCTCTTCCTGCAAGAACAAGTGCGTCCGTTCTGGTCCTCTTGCAGTGGACTAGCGTTGTCATTGTTGGGTTAAAACTGGAGAATGAAAGTCGATTGAGGGAGACAGAATAGTCCCGGTGTAATGTGAAGTTTGGCTCAATAGGAGACTGATAATGGAGGAGTCCGGGGGCGCGCGTCAACAGGGGATTCGGGAGACGGGAAACGTTTCTCTGAGGAAACGTTGACATGTTGGGGTGCTGTTGAAACGTTGGAGGTTATCGAGGGGGTTCAACGTGTGGTTGAATCACCTTAGCTCATCCATACAACGATGCCTATTGGTCCATTACTTAACGACTTACTGTCTGGTCCTGTTAGTCGACACGTCACTAAACAAGAGGTCAATTTTCACCTGAGTGACCCAGTCGACAGTTGAATTTGAGTTCATTAATGACCATACGTCGTCCTTCGACAACACTGAATCATACGTTTGACAAGACTTAAAACCCGATATGCCAAAGACTTCTGAAACAGCTTTGTTATATGAACCGATGATTCGATCTTAATTGTAACAGTTACGTAAAGATTCAACTTTTGACCTCTTCCTGTTAATCCATCTCACAAACACTTTGTTCTCAACCCGTGTAAGCAAAAAATCATTTAATCATATTCTCCATATTCTATCTCTCCCTCCAGCAGGGAGCATATAAAAAAAAGTAGAAAAAAAAAGAAAACGAGCACACACACACACACCAGCTTGGGAATCTTCCTCTTTTTATATAATTCAGGATAAAAGCCATCTCATCATTGGCAGGTCATCTGCCCCGCTTCGAATGACAAGCCAAGCAAGATGCGCACGTCTCCAGCGCCTGCGGGGCCATATCGGCAACAGCGCTGGTGACTTAAGTGGCGACGTCGCTGGCTGGGGGAGTGGTGGGTCTTGCAAAAGCCTCAGGGGCGCCACTTGCAACGTCCCGCCCTCGAGCCCGTGGGCGTAGTAGCCTCACAAGAAACCACTCTGTGTCAGTCGAACCTTCAAGGGACGCAACGCACGACCAAGTACGGTGTTCCAGGATCCAGTGATGGAAAGATAGAAGGTTTCCAGATAGTCTCCAGGGGTATCCTGGAGCCTCCAGTAGTAAGCTCCTCAGAGTCCTATGTGGGATCCCAGCTCCCGGCGAAGGTCACACACACACACACACACACACACACGAGATGGGGCCTCACGACCATAGCCCTCCCTCTCCATATGCCAACCCTACAGTAGTTCTTATCACATCTGCCGCCCCCACAGCAGTCCCTGGCTCCTCTGCCGCCCCCACAGCAGCCCATGGCTCCTCTGCCGCCCCCACAGCAGCCCATGGCTCCTCTGCTGCCCCCACAGCAGCCCATGGCTCCTCTGATGCCCCCACAGCAGCCCATGGCCTCCCCCTCTGCTGCCCCCACAGCAGCCCATGGCTCCTCTGCTGCCCCCACAGCAGCCCATGGCTCCTCTGATGCCCCACAGCAGCCCATGGCCTTCCCTCTGCTGCCCCCACAGCAGCCCATGGCTCCTCTGATGTCCCCACAGCAGCCCATGGCTCCTCTGCTGCCCCCACAGCAGCCCATGGCTCCTCTGCCGCCCCCACAGCAGCCATGGCTCCTCTGCTGCCCCCACAGCAGCCCATGGCTCCTCTGATGCCCCACAGCAGCCCATGGCTCCTCTGCTGCCCCCACAGCAGCCCATGGCTCCTCTGCTGCCCCCACAGCAGCCCATGGCTCCTCTGATGCCCCCACAGCAGCCCATGGCTCCTCTGCTGCCCCCACAGCAGCCCATGGCTCCTCTGCTGCCCCCACAGCAGCCCATGGCTCCTCTGCCACACCCCCACAGCAGCCCCTGGCTCCTCTGCCGCCCCCACAGCACAGACAATCACTGCTGGGTACGACAGGGACAACCTTTCCTCTGCTCTCAGATGAGCCACGGGAGGGAAGCGCTCCCCTGCCTACCCCTGCAGGATAACGGGTGCCAGGGGATGCCAGGGAGATGACAGGGGTTTGAGGGCTTCCTCCTCAGAGAGGGTATAAGAGAAGGGCGGCCTCCGGTCTGCCACTTCGATACCAGGGGTACCAGAGTAAAACCAAGGCTACCAGAGTAAAACCAGGGGTACCAGAGTAAAACTAGGGGTACTAGAGTAATACCAGGGGTACCAGAGTAAAACCAGGGGTACCAGAGTAAAACCAGGGGTACCAGAGTAATACCAGGGGTAGCAGAGTAAAACCAGGGGTACCAGAGTAAAACCAGGGGTACCAGAGTAAACCAGGGGTACCAGAGTAAAACCAGGGGTACCAGAGTAATACCAGGGGTACCAGAGTAAACCAGGGGTACCAGAGTAATACCAGGGGTACCAGAGTAATACCAGGGGTACCAGAGTAAAACCAGAACTCTTTTTTTCCTTGCATGATGACCAACACGGGGAAGGGAAATTAAATACACTTTATCAAATGGAGGAAAACAACATAAGGAGATTGAGGACAGGAAGGAAAGGGATTAACTCAAAGCTCCTTATCTATTTCTCGACCTGACATTCAAAGGTGGAAAGATTATTGGAAGAGCGAGGGATTAAAGAAGAGGAAATTAATTCTACAGCCATGGTGTTTGAGGAGAGAAAGTGGGAACATAACGGTCTATCCTCGTGTGTGTGTGTGTCTCCTCTCCACACAAACAGTGTGGGAAGCGGCACCCTGAAACATGGGCTCAGACTGACACACACACGCACACACACACACACACACACACACACACACACACACAGCTCATGAGAGCAGTGGCCGAAGTAATGATGGAACCCTGTGGTGTAGTGGTCAGTGTTGCTGGCCGTGACACACGCACGGGCCGCCCAGGGTCGAAAGCATAGGTTCCAATCGTGGTTGTAGCAGTCGGTCCACAGTCAACCCAGCTGTTCATCCACCCATTTGGGTCGGTCGATGAAATGGATACCAGGGCTAGGCTAGAGTATATATATATATTATATATATATATATATATATATATATATATATATATATATATATATATATATATATATATATATATATATATATATATATATATATATATATATATATATATATATATATATATATATATATATATATATATCCCCCTGGGGATAGAAGAGAAAGAATACTTCCCACGTATTCCCTGCGTGTTGTAGAAGGCAACTAAAAGGGGAGGGAGCGGGGGCTGGAAATCCTCCCCTCTCGTTTTTTGATTTTCCAAAAGAAGGAAACAGACAAGGGGGCCAAGTGAGGATATTCCTTCAAAGGCTCAGTCCTCTGTTCTTCACGCTACCTCACTAACGTGGGAAATGGCGAATAGTATGAAAAGAAAAAAGAATATATATATATATATTTTATATATATATATATATATATATATATATATATATATATATATTATATATATATATACATATATATAACATCAACACCATATCGTTGGTCGAAGCTCTCAGTAACCCACGCTTCTAATTCCACTCTGCTTAGGAAAGCGTTGGAAGTGGAGCCACCTCAGGATATGCAGACAGTACTCCACCTTCAGGGTCACCAGCCCCTCTGTCCATACGGGTCGGGTCATCACACATGAACCGTAACCCTGGATCATTATGGGCACCAGCTCATCATTTATGCATTGATCTAATGAATATATCATCACACATCTCTCCTTCCCTCTCTCAAGTCTCCACCAATAAAGATGAACATCAGACACGTAACTGGTTATCCACATCCTCCCTCACTGAACACAACCCTCCACCAACACAGAGGAACATTAGAAACGTAACTGGTTATCCACATCCTCTCCTGAACACTACAGTTCTACTTCCCTTGTCCATACCATATCTTCCAGCAACCTCTCGATCGCTATCTTTAAGAAAACAATTCCTTTCCCGTTTTCTTCACGATTAGTTTTATTGCGAGAGCAATTACGAGTTCGCAAGCAGTCGTAAGAAAAATACAGATCTCATCACCCCGAACTTTTGAAGTTTGACTTAAAAGATACAGTTCAACAGAGTGTCAAAGTTCATGTGAGTTGGATAGCGTAGTTTATAAAGGCTTTTAAACTGGACGATATAGCTTTTAACTGGACGAAGGGAGCGTTTTGCTGAACGGTATAGCTTTTAACTGGATGAAGGGAGTGTTTTGCTGGACCATATAGCTTTTAACTGGACGAAGGGGTCGTTTAACTGGACGATATAGCTTTCAATTGGACGATGTGAGCGTTTAGCTGGACGATATAGCATTCGTTTAGACGAAGTGAGCGTTTAGCTGGACGATATAGCTTTTAACTGGACCAAGGAGTTGTTTAGCTGGATGATATAGCGTTTAGCTGGACGATATAGCGTTTAGGTGGACGATAAAGCTTTTAGCAGGATCAGGAGGTATTTAGCTGGACGAGTAGACATGTAGCTGGAAGAATCTCCAGCTACAGCAACCAGCATACCAGTGACCAATACTTACAACCAACATAACAAGCACCCAGCAGTAATTAACTACATAACAAGCCCCCACCAGTAATTAACTACATAACAAGCACCGAGCAGTAATTATCTACATAACAAGCAGCCAGCAGTAATTAATTACACAAGCACCCAGCAGTAATTAACTACATAACAAGCACCCAGCAGTAATTAACAACATAACAAGCACCCAATAATAACATGCTACTTAAAAATACAGCAACCAATATAAACAACCAGTTGTAACAACCACCTTAAACAACTGGAAATTACAACCACTTACGAATAAGACTTAAATAAATATGTAAAGTACAGGACCCTTACTTTAAGTATAGGACCTTTACTTTAAGTAAAGTATAGAGCCTTTACTTTAAGTATAGGGCCTTTACTTTAAGTAAAGTATAGAACCTTTACTTTAAGTATAGGACCTTTACTTTAAGTAAAGTATAGAACCTTTACTTTAAGTATAGGGCCTTTACTTTAAGTAAAGTATAGAACCTTTACTTTAAGCATAGGGCAAAGCTTTACTTTAAGTATAGAACCTTTACTTTAAGTAAAGTATAGGTCCTTGACCATCTTCCTCTCGACTGTAGTATTCCACAACAGTAAAAGTAACTTGTGAAATATTCATTCACAACATATTTACGAAACAATTACATTTTTCTTTGTTTTCTTTACAGTTCGTTTCCCGTAGGAAGCAATGCCAACCCAGCAAGGACTGCCAGCAAAAACAAAAGAGATCTCATCTCATAAACTTTTAAACCTTAACAACAAAAATAAACCAGCGGCAAATTAAACCATTCTCAATTTCGCCTCGAAATATATAACCAGAGTTTTAACTGCCGGTCCAAAACAACATTACCAAACAACATAAGAAAAGTGTATATTGTAGTAAGGATCACTGTGGTACAACCAGAGGTCACAACCAGGGTCAACCAGAGGTCACAACCAGGGTCAACCAGTGGTCACAACCAGGGTCAACCAGTGGTCACAACCAGGGTCAACCAGAGGTCACACCCAGGGTCAACCAGAGGTCACAACCAGGGTCAACCAGTGGTCACAACCAGGGTCAACCAGAGATCACACCCAGGGTCAACCAGTGGTCACAACCAGGGTCAACCAGAGGTCACAACCAGGGTCAACCAGTGGTCACACCCAGGGCCAACCAGAGGTCACAACCAGGGTCAACCAGTGGTCACAACCAGAGGTCACAACCAGGGTCAACCAGTGGTCACAACCAGGGCCAACCAGTGGTCACAACCAGGGTCAACCAGTGGTCACAACCAGGGTCAACCAGTGGTCACAACCAGGGTCAACCAGTGGTCACAACCAGGGCCAACCAGAGGTCACAACCAGGGCCAACCAGAGGTCACACCCAGGGCCAGCCAGAGGTCACAACCAGGGTCAACCAGTGGTCACAACCAGGGTCAACCAGTGGTCACAACCAGGGTCAACCAGTGGTCACAACCAGGGTCAACCAGAGGTCACAACCAGGGTCAACCAGTCGTCACAACCAGGGTCAACCAGTCGTCACAACCAGGGTCAACCAGAGGTCACAACCAGGGTCAACCAGTGGTCACAACCAGGGTCAACCAGTGGTCACACCCAGGGTCTACCAGAGGTCACAACCAGGGTCAACCAGAGGTCACAACCAGGGTCAACCAGTGGTCACACCCAGGGCCAACCAGAGGTCACAACCAGGGTCAACCAGTGGTCACAACCAGGGTCAACCTGAGGTCACAACCAGGGTCAACCAGTGGTCACAACCAGAGGTCACAACCAGGGTCAACCAGAGGTCACAACCAGGGTCAACCAGTGGTCACACCCAGGGCCAACCAGAGGTTACAACCAACACCAGAGTCAACCAGTGGTCACAACCAACACCAGTGGTCACAACCACTGGTCACAACCAACACCAGTGGTCACAACCACTGGTCACAACCACTGGTCACAACCAACAATATTCAAAGTAAAGTCACATTACAATTCTAAAAACGTGAGCAAAAAAGACAGATGAAAGAGGAAAAAAAAAGAGTGAGTGAAGATATTTGCAATAAGTGCGAAGAAAAAAAGAGAAAGAGAGGGGAAAGGCGATATAAAAAGATAAAGGAAGTTAAGGGCAGGCAGGAAGGGGGATGGGGGAAGGGGAAGAGGAAGAGGAAGGGGAAGGGGGAGGGAAAGGGGGGGGAATGGACGATTGGTGGAAGGGAAATGAAAAAGAATAGAGTTTGGGGGAGGGAGGGAAGGGAGGTGTGACGGAGGGGTTGAACTGAGTGTACGAAATCGAGTTGAGAGAGATGAGAGGGGAGAGAGAGAGGAGGGAGGAGGAGGAGATGAGAGTGAGAGGGGAGAGAGAGAGAGAGAGAGAGAGAGAGAGAGAGAAAGAGAGTTTGTCTCGGGAAAGAGCAATATATCGTGAGGAAGGTGCAGGAGGGGGGAAAAAAAAAAATGTATTGTCCCTTAAGACAAAACTTCGGGAAAGTTATGGGTTCTCGGGAAAGCTTTTAAGGAGACGTAATATTCCTCGAGAAAGAGAGGGAAGTCTCGCGAGGGAAAGTGGCGCGACGAGTTGTGTGTGTGTGTGTGTGTCTGTCTGTCTGTCTCTCTCTCTCTCTCTCTCTCTCTCTCTCTCTCTCTCTCCTCGGTAGTAATCATACACCTTAGTGAGAGCTGCTTTAAAACTCTAAAGTCTTGTAAGTAACTCAAAGAGGTAACTCAAGAGTCTTATAAGTAACTCATAGAGGTGACTCGAGAGTCTTATAAGTAACTCAAAAAGGTAACTCGAGAGTCTTATAAGTAACTCAAAAAGGTAACTCGAGTTTTATAAGTAACTCAAAAAGGTAACTCAAGAGTCTTATAAGTAACTCAAAAAGGTATCTCAAGAGTCTTATAAGTAACTCAAAAAGGTAACTCAAGAGTCTTATAACTAACTCAAAAAGGTAAATGAAGAGTCTTATAAGTAACCCAAAAGGGTACGTCAAGAATCTTATAAGTAACCCGAAAGGTAACTCAAGAGTCTTATAAGTAACTCAAAAAGGTAACTCAAGGGTCTTATAAGTAACCCAAAAAGGTACCTCAAAAGTCTCATAAGTAACCCGAAAGGTAACTCAAGAGTCATATAAGTAACTCAAAAAGGTAACTCAAGAGTCTTATAAGTAACCCAAAAGAGTACCTCAAGAGTCTTATAAGTAACCCGAAAGGTAACTCGAGAGTCTTACCGGACCATCAGTTATCGTTCGTGTAACTGTACGTAATCCGGATACTGTAAACAATGACGTCACGAGGCAGTAATTTCCCGCCTCCTTCGCACCAGTTGACGAACATGGCTCCCGCCACCACACACACACACACACACACACACACACACACACACACACACCTGGAATTCTTCATAATGACCAGATATGATTATATGATTCCACGTTGCGTTATTTCATACTTGTTTGCGGCGTCAGGAACGGGAGAACAGTGGCCTGGCTCGCCAGTGCCGGATAAAGTAATAAACTAAGAAATGACTGTGAATCACTGTTCTTCAGCTGGAATGGAAGACAGCGAGCCACTGGAGGGGTGAGGAAGGCCTGTGTATCCAGGAGGGAGTGGATGGAGCGGCTGGGATGGAGGGACTGGAGGGTGAGGAAGGCCTGTGTATCCAGGAGGGAGTGGATGGAGCGGCTGGGGTGGAGGGACTGGAGGGTGAGGAAGGCCTGTGTATCCAGGAGGGAGCGGATGGAGCAGGTGGGGTGGAGGGACTGGAGGGTGAGGAAGGCCTGTGTATCCAGGAAGGAGTGGATGGAGCGGCTGGGGTGGAGGGACTGGAGAGGACAATACACAGAAGACCAACACCTGTGCAGAACTTTCCTCTGAATGGCGCAAACTTTAGGGATATGTCACCAACAGGCGAGGAGGTAGATCATGGCAGGAGGAGGAGGAGGAGGAGGAGGAGGTAGATAATGGCAGGAGGAGGAGGAGGAGGAGGAGGAGGAGGAGGTAGGTAATGGCGGGAGGAGGAGGCGGAGGAGGAGGTGTGGCATATACTGACAATGGGTGCCATTCCAGAGGGCAGATGTTCCTCACCCCCGACACATGCAGTGGTCTGACGTGTGTCTGCCACTCGCTGATGACCAGGGTGGGTCACGAGCGCTGAACATACTAAGGTTATGACTCATTCTACTCACATTCATCTGTCAATGATTCACCGCTGTATCTATCATTCAATCGTTCATCTATCGCTCACTGATGACCAGGGTGAGGTCATAAACCATTATAAACCATTCTATTCTCATTCATCTGTCAATGATTCACCGCTGTATCTATCATTCAATCGTTCATCTATCGCTTCGACGCGAATCACTTTTGAGGACGAAAGGAAAAAGGCCTCATTTACATATAACTGTGAACCCGATAGAGGAATAGCAGGAGTGGAAATTACGCCGGTACTGAATACTGGTGGTGGGGGCGAGAACAGGGCCTGGATAAATGAATATCAAAATATGGATTCAAGACGGGGACAACCTGGAACATGTACGTGCGGCTCTGCTGGCGTAAACTGACCCGTTCTCACGAACAAGACCACCGTAGGGGTTCTCGAAGGCCCCCCTCCTCCACAGCTCGACCAACGTTTAGATTCTCACTCACTGCTCTAGTGAAGAGGCTGACAGGGCTGGGTTGACTCTCTAACTCTTTTTTTGAGGTGGAGGAGGAGGAGGAGGGACGTAAAGAACACATGAGCTGCTTGGGAGAGACGAGTCGCGCGAAGCCTTCACGGGAGACGGGCGAGGCAAATACCTGCGTCGCGTTTTGATTGTGTGTAAACAGGAGGCCATGTCGAACACGCCTGTCTTCAGGAGATGGGAGACTGGATGAAGGTACACACAGGGTCCTTGAGGGAGAGAGAGAAAAAAAAAAAAGAAAAGAGAAAGAGAAAGAGAGAAAGATGGAGAGAGAGAGAGATGTGTGTGTGTGCGTGAGTGAAAAGGTACACTCGTTCACTATGAATTTTGAACTGTATTCACTTCTCACTCATTGAATCCCCGTACGACTCAGAACTAACCCAGAGAACACCATCACACATACATTTACCCCAAGACACATTTTGCGAGAGTCGTGTCTCTGAGTCGCAGTGTTCCTTGAATCACAAAGGAGTTAATTCCAAGCGTCTCCTGACTCCGGTGGGAGAAGTTGACGGAGGACGATCACTGATCGCCTTATAAGACACGCCCAGATCCCCTCACCTTACACTCTAACTCCAACTAAAGTTTGCTTAAGAAGGTTCGTGGACTCAGAGAGAGAGAGATTCTGTCCCTCCCCTGAGTTGATGATCCACACAACTTCTGACTGTGTTTGGTTGGTTACCTGGTGGCCTACCACACCATGGGTACACTCCCTGCCACACCGTGGTACACTCCCTGGTGGCCTACCACACCATGATACACTCCCTGGTGGCCTGTCACACCACGATACACTCCCTGGTGGCCTGCCACACCATGACACACTCCCTGGTGGCCTGCCACACCATGGTACACTCCCTAGTGGCCTGCCACACCATGGTAGTCTCCCTGGTGGCCTGCCACACCATATTACACTCCCTGCCACACCATGGTACACTCCCTGGTGGCCTGTCACACCACGATACACTCCCTGGTGGCCTGTCACACCACGATACACTCCCTGGTGGCCTGCCACACCATGACACACTCCCTGGTGGCCTGCCACACCATGGTACACTCCCTAGTGGCCTGCCACACCATGGCAGTCTCCCTGGTGGCCTGCCACACCATGGTAGTCTCCCTGGTGGCCTGCCACACCATATTACACTCCCTGCCACACCATGGTACACTCCTGGTGGCCTTCCACACCATGGTACACTCCCTGGTGGCCTGCCACACCATGTTACACTCCCGGCCACACCGTGGTACACCCCTCCCTCGGCAGGAACATAAACACAAGAGCGGGAAGTCATTGGCTCAGCAACTCTGGCAATCTCCCAGTCATCCCTTAAGCCTACCTCAACCTAATCAATTCCCTGCCACTTAGTGTAAATCAATCCTCTTGCCCTGGCACCCCCGCACCCTAGCGGTGCCGGGCTAAACTCGCTAGAGTTAGCGAGTATCTGCTAACTTCCACTGTAATACCCAGTTAGCAAGTTTGTGCAAAGTCGAGCAAAGTGTAAACTCAAAGTAGAGTGTTGCAGTAAACTTTGCGAGGTGAAAAGTTAGCGTTTTGCCTGGCTGGAGGTTCAGGAGAGTGTTACTGAAGTGAAGGAAGATCTGGGCCATCAGTGTGTCGGAAACAACAAAGGAGGAGTACGGGAGTTAAGAGAGTCCATTATGGTAGCAGGGGAGGTCTAGAGGCAGGACACTAGGAGAGTCCATTTTGGTGGTAGGGGAGGAGTATGGGGCATAGGAGAGTCCATTATGGTGGTAGGGGAGTTCTACAGGCAGGGAACTGGGAAAGTCCATTATGGTAGTAGGAGAGGTTTACAGGCAGAACAATGGAAGAGTCCATTATGGTAGTGGGGGAGGTTTACAGGCAGAGCAATGGGAGAGTCCATTATGGTAATAAGAGAGGTTCTTTATGCACAGAACTGGGAGAGTCAATTATAGTATTAGAGAGGTCGATAGGCACGACGCCGGGAGAGTCTATTATACTGGTGGGGAAGGACATGGGTCACTGATTTGTGGAGAACAACGAGGAAAGTTCCAATTCTGGGAGATTCCATTACAGAGGCGAGGGGAGGGAACTTAGGTCATGGAAGATGCCACATACCATTGGGGAAGGATTTACTGTACTTACCTATGTAAATGGTATATTTACAGAACATATGATAAGTTGATATTTACAGAGAGATAAGAAAGATAAAAATACTAAGAATAACGAAGAAGAAGAAGAAGAAGAAAGAAGAAGAAGAAGAAGAAGAAGAAGAAGAAGAAGAAGAGGAAGAAAGAAGAAGAAGAAGAAGAAGAAGAAGAAGAAGAAGAAGAAGAAGAAGAAGAAGAAGAAGAAGAGAAGAGAGGAGGAGAGAAGAAGAGAAGAAAGAAGAAGAAGAAGAAGAAGAAGAAGAAGAAGAAGAAGATGATGATGATGATGATGATGATAATGATGATGAAAAGGAAGGAGGAAAACGTAAATAGATATGTTAGTTACCAAGCCTAGGTCTTAAGACCTGACAGCAGATATCCATCAACAGACGACAGCCAACACAACAGACATCCAACAACAGACAACAGACAACAGAACAGACATCCAACAACAGACAACAGAACAGACATCCAACATCAAACAACACAATAGACATCCAACTAAAGCCAACAGACCACAGAACAGACATCCATCAACAGACAACAGACAACAGAATAGACATCCAACAACAGACAACAGAACAGACATCCAACATCAAACAACACAATAGACATCCAACTAAAGACAACAGACAACAGAACAGACATCCATCAACAGACAACAGACAACAGAACAGACATCCAACAACAGACAACAGACAACAGAACAGACATCCAACATCAAACAACACAACAGACATCCAACTAAAGCCAACAGACCACAGAACAGACACCCATCAACAGACCACACAACAGACACCCATCAACAGACAACAGACAACAGAATAGACATCCAACAACAGACAACAGACAACAGAACAGACATCCAACATCAAACAACACAACAGACATCCAACTAAAGACAGCAGACAACAGAACAGACATCCATCAACAGCCAACACAAGAGACATCCAACAAAAGCCAACAGACCACAGAACAGACACCCATCAACAGACCACACAACAGACACCCATCAACAGACAACAGGGGCGTGAGTGATGGGCGGAAGTTTAAGATAACAGTAATTATGTTGGTAGACTAATGCCACGATATATTACCTCCTCTTTAATTACTTTCGTTA
>NC_092269.1:9626727-9629227 GCF_036320965.1 Panulirus ornatus
TGTGATGTGCTCGTGTCTTCCTTGTGATGTGCTCGTGTCTTCCTTGTGATGTGCTCCAGCCAGCCAGTGTATGGTCTGTAGGTTGATACCACCTCCACATGGGCGACACATCCTCAGAGGGACGTGTGTAAAGACTAGAACATGAAGGGAAACTGTTTTATCATTACCAGCGATGAGTAATTAATGCAAGAGCCTCCTCCTCCTCCTCTGGCATCATTCTATAACTTCACAATCCTGTTATCCCGCCCAACTTTTGCTGAGTATATTTGCGTTGCTGAGGATGTGTCTCAGAGGAGGTCTGCCCAGCAACCAGAGACACACACAATGGCCGGCACAAGTTAAAATCAGGTTTCCTTACGAGAGTTGGATGATGAAAGAAGAACAAGCGGGAGACGAACCTCACCCTCAGTCACCATGAACCTACTGTAGGTAGGTAGGTGGGTAGGTAGGTAGGTAGGTAGGTAGGTAGGTAGGTAGGTAGGCAGGTAGGTAGGTAGGTAGGCAGGTAGGTAGGTAGGTAGGTAGGTAGGTAGGTAGGTAGGTAGGTAAGTAGGTAGGTAGGTAGGTAGGTAAGTAGGTAGGTAGGTAGGTAGGTAGGTAGGTAGGTAGGTAGGTAGGTAGGTAGGCGGGTAAGTAGGTATGTAGGTAGGTAGGTAGGTAAGTCGGTAGGTAGGTAGGTAGGTAGGTAGGCGGGTAAGTAGGTAGGTAGGTAGGTAGGTAGGTATATATGTATGTAGGTAGGATGGTATACCCACATGTTAATACAGTAACGTGCGTCACCTGTACAATGTAAGATACACCACTGGGGACACCTGTCACTCCTACAGTGATGCACACGACCTCTTCTTACGTGGTCATTATGAGTAGGTCACCAGCCAGACCAGACCCTCCGCTGACAGAGGCCAGGTCACCAGCCAGACCAGACCCTCCGCTGACAGAGGTCAGGTCTCCAGCCAGGTCCTACCCTGAGGGAGGCCATGTCACCAGCCAGGTTCTACCCTGAGGGAGGCCAGGTCACCAGCCAGGCCCTACCCTGAGGGAGGTCAAGTCACCAGCCAGACCCTACCATGAGGGAGGCCAGGTCACTAGCCAGGCCCTACCCTGAGGGAGGTCAGGTCACCAGCCAGGCCCTACCCTGAGGGAGGTCAGGTCACCAGCCAGACCCTACCTCGAGCGAGGCCAGGTCACCAGCCTGACCCTATTTTCAGGTAAGCCAGGTCACTAGCCAGGTCCCACCCTGAGTCTACCGGCCCCTCCTGCAACCCCAGTACACACTCCCTCCCCACCTCAGCTTGAAGCTTTAGCCGTGAGTTGCCCCAACACACTCTCCCTCCCCACAACTCAGCTGAAGCTTTAGCCGTGAGTTGCCCCAACACTCTCCCTCCACATATGAACTTGAAGCTTTAGCTGTAAGTTGCCCCGACACACTCTCTCCCTCCACAACTCAGCTTCAAGCTTTAGCCGTGAGTTGCCCCTCCACACCTCAGCTTGAAGCTTTAGCTATGAGTTGCCCCAACACACTCTCCCTCTCAACCTCAGCTTGAAGCTTTAGCAATGAGTTGCCCCAACACACTCTCCCCCCAACTCAGCTTGAAGCTTTAGCCGTGAGTTGCCCCAACACACTCTCCCCCCACAACTCAGCTTGAAGCTTTAGCCGTGAGTTGCCCCAACACACTCTCCCTCCCCACCTCAGCTTGAAGCTTTAGCCGTGAGTTGCCCCAACACTCTCCACAACTCAGCTTGAAGCTTTAGCCGTGAGTTAGGAGAGAGAGAGAGAGAGAGAGAGAGAGAGAGAGAGAGAGGAGAGAGAGAGAGAGAGAGAGTTCGTACCGTCACTACCTATTGTTCTCAGTCCATTTCCTCCAGGCAGCCGGGAGAGACCTGCCTATAGTCCAGCTGCTGGAACAAAACTCAGTCGTCTCCGGTCTCCAAGTGGTCGTCTCCGGTCTCCAAGTGGTCGTCTTCGATCTCCAAGTGGTCGTCTCCGGTCTCCAAGTGGTCGTCTTCGATCTCCAAGTGGTCGTCTTCGGTTCCCAAGTGGTCGTCTACGGTCCCAAAGTGGTCGTCTTCGATCTCCAAGTGGTCGTCTTCGATCTCCAAGTGGTCGTCTTCGATCTCCAAGTGGTCGTCTTCGATCTCCAAGTGGTCGTCTCCGGTCTCCAAGTGGTCGTCTTCGATCTCCAAGTGGTCTTCTTCGGTCTCCAAGTGGTCTTCTTCGGTCTCCAAGTGGTCGTCTTCGATCTCCAAGTGGTCGTCTTCGATCTCCAAGTGGTCGTCTCCGGTCTCCAAGTGGTCTTCTTCGGTCTCCAAGTGGTCGTCTTCGATCTCCAAGTGGTCGTCTTCGGTCGCCAAGTGGTCTTCTAAGTACCATATAAGTACATGGTGTCCTTGGTGACCCCTGGGGTCAGTATAGTGGGTCACTGTACAGATGTTCTCGTCCTTCTAAGTATCATATAAGTACATGGTGTCCTTGGTGACTTTTATTGAAGTGGTCGACTTA
>NC_092269.1:9634227-9689227 GCF_036320965.1 Panulirus ornatus
CTGGAAGATGATATGGAAGAGAGAAGATGAGGGTCCTGCTGGAAGATGATATGGAAGAGGGAAGATGAGGGTCCTGCTGGAAGATGATATGGAAGAGAGAAGATGAGGGTCCTGCTGGAAGATGATATAGAAGAGAGAAGATGAGGGACCTGCTGGAAGATGATATGGAAGAGAGAAGATGAGGGTCCTGCTGGAAGATGATATGGAAGAGAGAAGATGAGGGTCCTGCTGGAAGATGATATGGAAGAGAGAAGATGAGGGGTCCTGCTGGAAGGTGATATGGAAAAAGATGAAGGTCTGCTGGAAAAACAAATGGACGAGAGATGAGGGGCCATAAAGTTATTACTTCTCTTATATTTTGAAGGTTCCAGTCTCAGGTAAGAGTCCTCATCAAAGCCTGGCCTTCACTGGAAAGTCATAGAAGTAAGAAGAGAAGGAGGAAAAAAGAAAGAGTCTGACTTTTTTGCAGGAAGCGGAAACCTGCCTTTTGAAAACAGTCAGGTTATACCAATTGGGAAAGACATGAGAGGGTCAAGAGCTCCAAAGCTTGGTGGCGCAAGGAAAGAAACAGAGGAAAGATGGTGAGGTTGTCTTAGGAAACAGAACGTGGTAATTGATGGAAGATTAGTAATACAACGGAAGGTGGATGGCGTATGAGGCACAAATGAGACTGTTGGATGATATATGAGGCATATATGAGACAGATGGATGACGTATGAGACAGTTGGATGACGTATGAGGCACATATGAGAGCTGGATGACAATTGAGGCACACATGAGACAGTTGGATGAGGTATGAGGCAAATATGAGAGAGTTGGATGAGGTATGAGGCACATATGAGACAGTTGGATGAGGTATGAGGCACATATGAGACAGATGGATGAGGTATGAGGCACATATGAGACAGTTGGATGAGGTATGAGACACATATGAGACAGTTGGATCAGGTATGAGGCACATATGAGACAGTTGGATGAGGTATCAGGCACATGTGAGACTAGTGGATGAGGTATGAGGCACATATGAGACAGTTGGGTGAGGTATGAGGCACATATAAGAAGAACAAGTCACTGTGATTAATGTCACTAACCTGAGTGTCAGTTATTGCTGTGGGTACGATGGTTGGTCATCACTTGCTCGTAGTTCACAGTCGCTAGTGCCACACAGGGAGACCATCTGTACATGAAGAGAACACATGATCAATGATAATAAATAGAAAGAGAACAATGAAACATGATCAATGATAATAAATGGAAAGAGAACAATGAAACATGATCAATGATAATAAATGGAAAGAGAACAATGAAACGTGATCAATGATAATAAATGGAAAGAGAACAATAAAACATGATCAATGATAATAAATGGAAAGAGAACAATGAAACATGATCAATGATAATAAATGGAAAGAGAACAATGAAACATGATCAATGATAATAAATGGAAAGAGAACAATGAAACATGATCAATGATAATAAATGGAAAGAGAACAATGAAACGTGATCAATGATAATAAATGGAAAGAGAACAATGAAACATGATCAATGATAATAAATGGAAAGAGAACAATGAAACATGATCAATGATAATAATGGAAAGAGAACAATGAAACATGATCAATGATAATAATGGAAAGAGAACAATGAAACATGATCAATGATAATAAATGGAAAGAGAACAATGAAACATGATCAATGATAATAATGGAAAGAGAACAATGAAACATGATCAATGATAATAATGGAAAGAGAACAATGAAACATGATCAATGATAATAAATGGAAAGAGAACAATGAAACGTGATCAATGATAATAATGGAAAGAGAACAATGAAACATGATCAATGATAATAAATGGAAAGAGAACAATGAAACATGATCAATGATAATAATGGAAAGAGAACAATAAAACATGAGGGATAAATATATGACAAAGGAATGAGGCAATCTACGGAAGTGTTGACCAAGGGGTTAAAACACGAGCCATTCCTTCATCCATCAACTTCTACCCCCATCAACTTCACTCTTCACAACTATCATCAACATCTACCCCATCAACTTCACTCTTCACAACTATCATCAATATCTACCCCATCTACTTCACTCTTCACAACTATCATCAATATCTACCCCATCTACTTCACTCTTCACAACCACTATCAATATCTACCCCATCAACTTCACTCTTCACAACTACCATCATTGACCATTTCACTCTCATCTGTCCACCTCATCTCCATCCACCTCATGTCTTCTCCTCACTATCATCACCTTCTTGTGAGACGGCACTTCCAGCCGTCTCTCCTCCACCCATCTCTTCCCCCACACTTCCAGCCGTCTCTAGTCCACCCATCTCTTCCTCCACACTTCCAGCCGTCTCTCCTCCACCCATCTCTTCCCCCACACACTTCCAGCCGTCTCTCCTCCACCCATCTCTTCCCCCACACTTCCAGCCGTCTCTCCTCCACCCATCTCTTCCCCCACACTTCCAGCCGTCTCTCCTCCACCCATCTCTTCCCCCAGAACCATCTCAGCAACAGCTTGAGAAGAGCCATTAACCACTCGTAAACACAAGGTTCTCCTCCCAGAGAAACAGGAAGATGAGGGATAGAGAGTGAGGGAGGATACTGACCTGGGGAAGGACATGAGGGAGGATACTGACCTGGGGAAGGACATGAGGGAGGATACTGACCTGGGGAAGGACATGAGGGACGATACTGACCTGGGGAAGGACATGAGGGAAGATACTGACCTGGGGAAGGACATGAGGGAGGATACTGACCTGGGGAAGGACATGAGGGACGATACTGACCTGGGGAAGGACATGAGGGAGGATACTGACCTGGGGAAGGACATGAGGGAGGATACTGACCTGGGGAAGGACATGAGGGAAGATACTGACCTGGGGAAGGACATGAGGGAGGATACTGACCTGGGGAAGGACATGAGGGAGGATACTGACCTGGGGAAGGGCATGAGGGAGGATACTGACCTGGGGAAGGGCATGAGGGAGGATACTGACCTGGGGAAGGACATGAGGGACGATACTGACCTGGGGAAGGACATGAGGGACGATACTGACCTGGGGAAGGACATGAGGGACGATAGTGACCTGGGGAAGGATATGAGGACACATGAGTGACTGATGAAGGAAGTGATAATGAAAAGAAAATTCCCACATCCCCATACCCCTCCAGCAACCTCCACCCGTGAATCACTTCTAACAACAAGACCGTCTTCTCTCCCCAAGATAACACACAATACTCCCAACTTCTCTCCCCAAGATAACACACAATACTCCCAACTTCTCTCCCCAAGATAACACACAATACTCCCAACTTCTCTCCCTCAAGATAACACACAATACTCCCATCTTCTCTCCCTCAAGATAACACACAATACTCCCATCTTCCCTCCCTCAAGATAACACACAATACTCCCATCTTCTCTCCCTCAAGATAACACACAATACTCCCAACTTCTCTCCCTCAAGATAACACACAATACTCCCATCTTCCCTCCCTCAAGATAACACACAATACTCCCATCTTCTCTCCCTCAAGATAACACACAATACTTCTGAAGGATCACTCATAACAATGAGCCACAAGCTAACCAAACCCACTGAAACAACATACAAGGAAACAGTACAAAACCATAGGTTCCCACACCTCAACACAATCAAACCCTTAGAGAACTCCCTTGCATCTGGCCCTGATAACGTATCAAACTCTCTCACACAACAGTTTCTCCCAAGTGCAACGCAAGTACTCACAGATATCTTCAGCTTCCCCAGAGTACACATGCAAAGTGCCAAACATCTGTAGACTTGTCCATATGGCACACCTTCTGAAGCGTTTTTCCCATCCCACTGTTCCTACATCCCTGCAGCACTCCAGGCATCACTATCCAAACTTGGGCGAAAACTGATCCACACCAGGATGAAGGAAGACGCCCTTCCCCTCCCTCTCTCACACCCCTACACACTTACACTTACACTTACACTTACACACACACCTCACGCAACGGTTCCTGGACGACATCGACCAACCATAACCCCCCTCTCTCTCTCTCTCTCTCTCTCTCTCTCTCTCTCTCTCTCTCTCTCTCTCTCTCTCTCTCTCCCTCTCTCTGGCATTTGGCGACTGGCAATAGAGATCATGAATGCATTTGACAGCGTTCCCGATACACTCTAATGTGAAAGACACTTGACATCACCCCTTCATAAAAACTGAAAAGAAAATGGTTAACCAGCTTCACATTTAGTCGATAAACCAGAGTCATTCAATTCATCTCCAAATCCCTCAAACTGTATGAGGGAAATCCCTAATGAACTCTTCTCCCTTCACTCTTTTTCTTTCTTCATCACCTCCCAACTCCTCCCGCAGGCTACATTGTGAAGATCCTCTGATATGCAAATAACCTTACACCCTCACACTGCACACACATCATGCATCATTATATCACATGATTAGATCATTGCCTCACTGTAAAGACAATTAGCTGCATCGCTACAATAATCCACCAGCATTACCATCTCCTTGACCCGGGATAGATACATCCTCACTTCCCTGAGTGGCCCAAGACACCCACCCAGCAGAACCCCAACCACATTAGGGGGTCATATAAAACATACACATATAACGTTTACTCCAGCCATACTTGGTGTCACATACGACCCACATATAATATTTACTTCACACAAGGTGTCACATACGACACACACTTGGCATTTAATTCAACTACACTAGGTACCACATGCGACCTACACTGACATTTACTCCCCACACTACAAATATCACTGTAAAGGATATAACTAAATTAAACATTCTCTTAACATTAACAGGCACTAGTTTTGGAGAGGGAAAAGAATCCCTGAGAGTCTTCTATAGACAGTTTTATCTGCTACACCCTAACCTACGCCTCACCCTCCTGGCCACCTATTTTGTCTATAGCAAATATAAAACCACAAACTACGCTCCACGCTAAACTACGCCTCACCCCTCTGGCCACTTATTTTGTCTATAGCAAATATAAAACTACAAACTACGCTCCACCCTAAACTACGCCTCACCTTTGTGGCCACCTATTTTGTCTATAGCAAATATAAAACTACAAACTACTCAGATCATGGCTATCAGAACAGTCACTGGCTGCCTGTCAGTCATAAACACTCAACGAAACAAAATCATATTCCCAACAAATGTCTCACCTCAGCAGACTCGGCGCTCAGTTTCCCACCCAAACCACAGCCATAACCAACCACCAACACCTAAGCAGAAAAGAAAAACTCACACAAGCTTCACTGATCAGTAATCTACACACACACACACACACACACACACACACACACACACACACACACAGATCCCATCCCCTCCTCCCCATCAGCCAACACAAACATGGCTCTGATTAAACACCACACACAGTAATGACTCGATAAACATACAACAGCCACCCTTCTCCACCCAGTCATGAATTCTACCCCACCAGACCCACAACAAACTTAAATTCTACACCCACCACACTTGTGCAATGGACTCTGGCCAACGTTTCTGGACACATTTCATCTCTTGCAACACCACAAACATAGATTCAACACATCACAGGATCCTACAAGCCCAAAATGTAGTACCTTGTATTTTGTATTCTGAAGACTCTAAACACTTCATTCTCACCTGTGTTGCACTATGTTGCCTCACACAAACACATGACATGACCACCCGTTTTTTTTTTACCTGTGGGACGGCCCGGTGTGTGGGGTTTGTGGGGTGTGTGTTTTGTGGTTTGTGTGTGTGTGTGTGTGTGGGTGTGTGTGTGTGTGTGTGTGTGTGTGTGTGGTGTGTGTGTGTGTGTGTGTGTGGTGTGTGTGTGTGTGTGTGTGTGTGTGTGTGTGTGTGTGTGTGTGTGTGTGTGTGTGTGTGTGTGTGTGTGTGTGTGTGTGTGTGGTGTGTGGTGTGTGTGTGTGTGTGGTGTGTGTGTGTGTGTGTGTGTGTGTGTGTGTGTGTGGTGTGTGTGTGTGTGTGTGGTGGTGTGTGGTGTGTGTGGTGTGTGGTGTGTGTGTGTGTGTGTGTGTGTGTGTGGTGTGTGTGTGTGGTGTGTGGTGTGTGTGTGGTGTGTGTGTGTGTGTGTGTGTGTGTGTGTGTGTGTGGTGTGTAAGACTTGACAATCTATAACAATTATAGTACATACAGGATGAAGGCAGCATCATTTATGACGCGACAGCCTATAATTGGTCATTATGGAACAGATGAAAGGTAACATCCCCTGTCAGAGCAATCCATGACAATTATAGAACACAGAATATAGAGGCAACATCAGTAAGACGTGGTAATCTATAACAATTATAGAACACAACAGATGAAGGCAACATCACCTGTGATACGTGATAATCTATAACAATTATAGAACACAACAGATGAAGGCAACATCACCTGTGATACGTGATAATCTATAACAATTATAGAACACAACAGATGAAGGCAACATCACCTGTGATACGTGATAATCTATAACAATTATAGAACACACCAGATGAAGACAACCTCACCTCTAAGACGTGATAATCTATAACAATTATAGAACACACCACAACATCACCTGTAAGACATCAGTACATACGTCTTGCTCTCCTTAATGAATTAAGACGGGAAAAAGTCATAGGAATAGTATTTCCGGATAATTGACAATAAATCAGGAAGGTGTTCAATACGCAGATGAACCCAATAGGTAATGACTGCCCAACAATACCAGATTCTTCTGCTATCTCTACCAGAGATTGTAAGAGAGGAAAGAACGAGATAAGATGAAATGAACACAACTATGATGAGAGAAAGACTAAGATAAAGATGGAAAGAACCAGATGATAAGGAGGAAAGAACGTAGATAAAGATGAAGAGCAACACGTATGAGAGGAGAAAGAACGTAAGATAAGATGGAAGAGGCAACACTATTAATGGAGATAAGAACGTGAAATAAAGTATAAGGAAATAAGTATTGAGGATAATTGAACAGAAAATAAGTGGAAGAGTGTACAATTATGAGAGAAGATGACGGGACTAGTGGACAATATGATGAAAGAGAGAACAGAGTGTCACTGCTAAGATATTGTACCAGAGAAGATATGTGAGACTGAGGAAGAAGTAGATAGAAGATGGAAGATGAGACACGACGTATGATGAGAGAGGAAAGAGAAGATAGATAAAGATGGCAGATGAAAGAACGTATTATGGAAGAGGGGAAAGATGGAAGGCAACACGACGATGGAGAGGAGAAAGATACGTAAGATAAAGATGGGAAAGGCAACACAATATATAGGAAGAAGTGAAAATGAGAGTAAGATGAGGGACTAAAGACTGGAAGATGATATGGAAGAGAGGAAGATGAGGGACCTGCTGGAAGATGATATGGAAGAGAGAAGATGAGGGTCCTGCTGGAAGATGATATGGAAGGAGAAGATGAGGGCCTGCTGGAAGATGATATGGGAAGAGAGAAGATGAGGACCTGCTGGAAGATGACATGGAAGAGAGAAGATGAGGGACCTGCTGGAAGATGATATGGAAGAGAGAAGATGAGGGTCCTGCTGGAAGACGATTTGGAAGAGGGAAGATGGGGGACCTGCTGGAAGATGATATGGAAGAGGGAAGATGGGGGACCTGCTGGAAGATGATATGGAAGAGAGAAGATGAGGGTCCTGGTGGAAGATGATATGGAAGAGGGAAGATGAGGGTCCTGCTGGAAGATGATATGGAAGAGAGAAGATGAGGGGTCCTGCTGGAAGATGATATGGAAGAGAGAAGATGAGGGAACTGCTGGAAGATGATATGGAAGAGAGAAGATGAGGGTCCTGCTGGAAGATGATATGGAAAAAGATGAAGGTCTGCTGGAAAAACAAATGGACGAGAGATGAGGGGCCATAAAGTTATTACTTCTCTTATATTCTGAAGGTTCCAGTCTCAGGTAAGAGTCCTCATCAAAGCCTGGCCTTCACTGGAAAGTCATAGAAGTAAGAAGAGAAGAAGAGGAAAAAAGAAAGAGTCTGACTTTTTTGCAGGAAGCGGAAACCTGCCTTTTGAAAACAGTCAGGTTATACCAATTGGGAAAGACATGAGAGGGTCAAGAGCTCCAAAGCTTGGTGGCGCAAGGAAAGAAACAGAGGAAAGATGGTGAGGTTGTCTTAGGAAACAGAACGTGGTAATTGATGGAAGATTAGTAAAACAACGGAAGGTGGATGGCGTATGAGGCACAAATGAGACAGTTGGATGATATATGAGGCATATATGAGACAGATGGATGACGTATGAGACAGTTGGATGACGTATGAGGCACATATGAGACAGTTGGATGACGTATGAGGCACATATGAGACAGTTGGATGACGTATGAGGCACATATGAGACAGATGGATGAGGTATGAGACAGTTGGATGACGTATGAGGCACATATGAGACAGATGGATGACGTATGAGACAGCTGAATGACGAATGAGCCACATGTGAGACAAATAGATGAAGTGTGAGACAGTTGGATGATCTATGAGGCACATGTGAGACAGTTGGATGAAGTATGAGAAGGTTGTATGAGGTATGAGGCATATATGAGACAGTTGGATGAGGTATGAGGCACATATGAGACAGTTGGATGAGGTATGAGGCATATATGAGACAGTTGGATGAGGTATGAGGCACATATGAGACAGTTGGATGAGGTATGAGACACATATGAGACAGTTGGATGAGGTATGAGGCACATATGAGACAGTTGGATGAGGTATGAGGCACATATGAGACAGTTGGATGAGGTATGAGGCACATATGAGACAGTTGGATGAGGTATGAGGCACATATGAGACAGTTGGATGAGGTATGAGGCACATATGAGACAGTTGGATGAGGTATAGAGCACATATGAGACAGTTGATGAGGTATGAGGCACATATGAGACAGTTGGATGAGGTATGAGGCACATATGAGACAGTTGGATGAGGTATGAGGCACATATGAGACAGTTGGATGAGGTATGAGGCACATATGAGACAGTTGGATGAGGTATGAGGCACATACAAGAAGAACAAGTCACTGTTATTAATGTCACTAACCTGAGTGTCAGTTATTGCTGTGGGTACGATGGTTGGTCATCACTTGCTCGTAGTTCACAGTCGCTAGTGCCACACAGGGAGACCATCTGTACATGAAGAGAACACATGATCAATGATAATAAATGGAAAGAGAACAATGAAACGTGATCAATGATAATAAATGGAAAGAGAACAATGAAACATGATCAATGATAATAAATGGAAAGAGAACAATGAAACATGATCAATGATAATAAATGGAAAGAGAACAATGAAACGTGATCAATGATAATAAATGGAAAGAGAACAATGAAACGTGATCAATGATAATAAATGGAAAGAGAACAATGAAACGTGATCAATGATAATGAATGGAAAGAGAACAATGAAACATGATCAATGATAATAAATGGAAAGAGAACAATGAAACATGATCAATGATAATAAATGGAAAGAGAACAATGAAACGTGATCAATGATAATAAATGGAAAGAGAACAATGAAACGTGATCAATGATAATAAATAGAAAGAGAACAATGAAACATGATCAATGATAATAAATGGAAAGAGAACAATGAAACATGATGGATAAATATATGACAAAGGAATGAGGCAATCAACGGAACTGTTGACCAAGGGGTTAAAACACGAGCCATTCCTTCATCCATCAACTTCTACCCCCATCAACTTCACTCTTCACAACCATCATCAATATCTACCCCATCTACTTCACTCTTCACAACTATCATCAATATCTACCCCATCTACTTCACTCTTCACAACCACTATCAATATCTACCCCATCTACTTCACTCTTCACAACTACCATCATTGACCATTTCACTCTCATCTGTCCACCTCATCTCCATCCACCTCATGTCTTCTCCTCACTATCATCACCTTCTTGTGAGACGGCACTTCCAGCCGTCTCTCCTCCACCCATCTCTTCCCCCACACTTCCAGCCGTCTCTCCTCCACCCATCTCTTCCTCCACACTTCCAGCCGTCTCTCCTCCACCCATCTCTTCCCCCACACACTTCCAGCCGTCTCTCCTCCACCCATCTCTTCCCCCACACTTCCAGCCGTCTCTCCTCCACCCATCTCTTCCCCACACTTCCAGCCGTCTCTCCTCCACCCATCTCTTCCCCCACATTCCAGCCGTCTCTCCTCCACCATCTCTTCCCCACACTTCCAGCCATCTCTCCTCCACCCATCTCTTCCCCCACACTTCCAGCCGTCTCTCCTCCACCCATCTCTTCCCCCACACTTCCAGCCGTCTCTCCTCCACCCATCTCTTCCCCCAGAACCATCTCAGCAACAGCTTGAGGAGAGCCATTAACCACTCGTAAACACAAGGTTCTCCTCCCAGAGAAACAGAAGATGAGGATAGAGAGTGAGGAGGATACTGACCTGGGAAGGACATGAGGGAGGATACTGACCTGGGAAGGACATGAGGGAGGATACTGACCTGGGAAGGACATGAGGGACGATACTGACCTGGGAAGGACATGAGGGAGGATACTGACCTGGGAAGGACATGAGGGAGGATGCTGACCTGGGAAGGACATGAGGAGGATACTGACCTGGGAAGGACATGAGGGATACTGACCTGGGGAAGGACATGAGGGAGGATACTGACCTGGGGAAGGACATGAGGGAGATACTGACCTGGGGAAGGACATGAGGGAGGATACTGACCTGGGGAAGGACATGAGGAGGATACTGACCTGGGGAAGGACATGAGGGAGGATACTGACCTGGGGAAGGACATGAGGGAGGATACTGACCTGGGGAAGGACATGAGGGAGGATACTGACCTGGGGAAGGACATGAGGGAGGATACTGACCTGGGAAGGACAGAGGAGGATGGGGAAGGACATGAGGGGATACTGACCTGGGAAGGACATGAGGAGATACTGACCTGGGGAAGGACATGAGGAGGATACTGACCTGGGGAAGGACATGAGGAGGATACTGACCTGGGGAAGGACATGAGGGAGGATGCTGACCTGGGGAAGGACATGAGGGAGGATACTGACCTGGGGAAGGACATGAGGGAGGATACTGACCTGGGGAAGGACATGAGGGAGGATACTGACCTGGGGAAGGACATGAGGGAGGATACTGACCTGGGGAAGGACATGAGGGAGGATACTGACCTGGGGAAGGACATGAGGGAGGATACTGACCTGGGAAGGACATGAGGGGATACTGACCTGGGAAGGACATGAGGGAGGATACTGACCTGGGAAGGACATGAGGGAGGATACTGACCTGGGAAGGACATGAGGGACGATACTGACCTGGGGAAGGACATGAGGGACGATACTGACCTGGGAAGGACATGAGGAGGTACTGACCTGGGAAGGATATGAGGGACGATACTGACCTGGGGAAGGACATGAGGGAGGATACTGACCTGGGGAAGGGCATGAGGGAGGATACTGACCTGGGGAAGGACATGAGGGACGATAGTGACCTGGGGAAGGATATGAGGACACATGAGTGACTGATGAAGGAAGTGATAATGAAAAGAAAATTCCCACATCCCCATACCCCTCCAGCAACCTCCACCCGTGAATCACTTCTAACAACAAGACCGTCTTCTCTCCCCAAGATAACACACAATACTCCCAACTTCTCTCCCCAAGATAACACACAATACTCCCATCTTCTCTCCCTCAAGATAACACACAATACTCCCATCTTCCCTCCCTCAAGATAACACACAATACTCCCATCTTCTCTCCCTCAAGATAACACACAATACTCCCATCTTCCCTCCCTCAAGATAACACACAATACTCCCATCTTCTCTCCCTCAAGATAACACACAATACTCCCATCTTCTCTCCCTCAAGATAACACACAATACTCCCATCTTCTCTCCCTCAAGATAACACACAATACTCCCAACTTCTCTCCCTAAGATAACACACAATACTCCCATCTTCCCTCCCTCAAGATAACACACAATACTCCCATCTTTCATCTCCCAAGATAACACACAATACTCCCATCTTTCTCCCCTCAAGATAACACACAATACTCCCATCTTCTCTCCCCAAGATAACACACAATACTCCCATCTTCTCTCCCTCAAGATAACACACAATACTCCCAACTTCTCTCCCTAAGATAACACACAATACTCCCATCTTCCCTCCCTCAAGATAACACACAATACTCCCATCTTCTCTCCCAAGATAACACACAATACTCCCATCTTCTCTCCCTAAGATAACACACAATACTCCCATCTTCCCTCCCTCAAGATAACACACAATACTCCCATCTTCTCTCCCCAAGATAACACACAATACTCCCATCTTCCCTCCCTCAAGATAACACACAATACTCCCATCTTCCCTCCCCAAGATAACACACAATACTCCCATCTTCCCTCCCCAAGATAACACACAATACTACCATCTTCTCTCCCCCAAGATAACACACAATACTCCCATCTTCTCTCCCCAAGATAACACACAATACTTCTGAAGGATCACTCATAACAATGAGCCACAAGCTAACCAAACCCACTGAAACAACATACAAGGAAACAGTACAAAACCATAGGTTCCCACACCTCAACACAATCAAACCCTTAGAGAACTCCCTTGCATCTGGCCCTGATAACGTATCAAACTCTCTCACACAACAGTTTCTCCCAAGTGCAACGCAAGTACTCACAGACATCTTCAGCTTCCCCAGAGTACACATGCAAAGTGCCAAACATCTGTAGACTTGTCCATATGACCCACCTTCTGAAACGTTATACCCATCCCACTCTTCCTACATCCCTGCAGCACTCCAGGCATCACTATCCAAACTTGGGCAAAAACTGATCCACACCAGGATGAAGGAAGACGCCCTTCCCCTCCCTCTCTCACACCCCTACACACTTACACTTACACTTACACACACACTTACACTTACACACACACACACACTTACACTTACACACACACACCTCACGCAACAGTTCCTGGACGACATCGACCAACCATAATCCTCTCTCTCTCTCTCTCTCTCTCTCTCTCTCTCTCTCTCTCTCTCTCTCTCTCCCTCTCTCTGGCATTTGGCGACTGGCAATAGAGGTCATGAATGCATTTGACAGCGTTCCCGATACACCCTAATGTGAAAGACACTTGACATCACCCCTTCATAAAAACTGAAAAGAAAGTGGTTAACCAGCTTCATATTTAGTCGATAAACCAGAGTCATTCAATTCATCTCCAAATCCCTCAAACTGTATGAGGGAAATCCCTAATGAACTCTTCTCCCTTCACTCTTTTTCTTTCTTCATCACCTCCCAACTCCTCCCGCAGGCTACATTGTGAAGATCCTCTGATATGCAAATAACCTTACACCCTCACACTGCACACACATCATGCATCATTATATCACATGATTAGATCATTGCCTCACTGTAAAGACAATTAGCTGCATCGCTACAATAATCCACCAGCATTACCATCTCCTTGACCCGGGATAGATACATCCTCACTTCCCTGAGTGGCCCAAGACACCCACCCAGCAGAACCCCAACCACATTAGGGGGTCATATAAAACATACACATATAACGTTTACTCCAGCCATACTTGGTGTCACATACGACCCACATATAATATTTACTTCACACAAGGTGTCACATACGACACACACTTGGCATTTAATTCAACTACACTAGGTACCACATGCGACCTACACTGACATTTACTCCCCACACTACAAATATCACTGTAAAGGATATAACTAAATTAAACATTCTCTTAACATTATCAGGAACTAGTTTTGGAGAGGGAAAAGAATCTATGAGAGTCTTCTATAGACAGTTTTATCTGCTCCACCCTAACCTACGCCTCACCCTCCTGGCCACCTATTTTGTCTACAGCAAATAGAAAACTACAAACTACGCTCCACTCTAAAGTACGCCTCACCTTCCTGGCCACCTATTATGTCTATAGTAAATATAAAACTACAAACTACGCTCCACCCTAACCTACGCCTCACCCCCCTGGCCACCTATTTTGTCTATAGCAAGTATAATACTACAAACTACGCTCCACCCTAAACTACGCCTCACCTTCGTGGCCACCTATTTTGTCTATAGCAAATATAAAACCACAAACTACCCAGATCATGGCTATCAGAACAGTCACTGGCTGCCTGTCAGTCATAAACACTCAACGAAACAAAATCATATTCCCAACAAATGTCTCACCTCAGCAGACTCGGCGCTCAATTTCTTGCAACAAACTGAGACATCTCCCACCCAAACCACAGCCATAACCAACCACCAACACCTAAGCAGAAAAGAAAAACTCACACAAGCTTCACTGATCAGTAATCTACACACACACACACACACACACACACACACACACACACACACACACACAGATCCCATCCCCTCCTCCCCATCAGCCAACACAAACATGGCTCTGATTAAACACCACACACAGTAATGACTCGATAAACATACAACAGCCACCCTTCTCCACCCAGTCATGAATTCTACCCCACCAGACCCACAACAAACTTAAATTCTACACCCACCACACTTGTGCAATGGACTCTGGCCAACGTTTCTGGACACATTTCATCTCTTGCCACACCACAAACATAGATTCAACACATCACAGGATCCTACAAGCCCAAAATGTAGTACCTTGTATTTTGTATTCTGAAGACTCTAAACACTTCATTCTGACCTGTGTTGCACTGTGTTGCCTCACACAAACACATGACATGACCACCCGTTTTTTTTTTACCTGTGGGACGGCCCGGTGGACGTGGCCATCTTCCCGGGCGCTGCAGGAGCCCCGTAAGTTCAGCATAACCTTCAGGTCTCCTTCCTTAAATAGACGTGTGCTGGTAGCCTCCTCTGCCACCCCCTTGGCACTCTACCTCCCACTCAACATATCCTCGAGCAACATTTTAAGTGGTCGGTCAAGTGCATCTGAAACTCGATCTTCAGCACAAATGGCTATAGCTCATCAAAATCATGAGTCTTGTATGTATGGGTCAAGACTCACCACCTAGTATAGTGGTTATGTCTTTCCCAAATATCTCATTGCTTACCAGGATCACCTCCCCCACTCTAGTGGTGTTAGGGACAGAGTACCTGCCACTGTGAAAATACTTTTACACGGGTCATATATTCGTTGGAACTTCCTTACATCATCCCCCTTACAACCCTTCCCTCTAAATTCTTCAGTCTGATTAAACTTCATTAAAGCATCTTTAATTCCTATGTGTATGTGTGTGTGTGTGTGTGGGTGTGTGTGTGTGTGCGTGTGTGTGTGGACACAGGACGCTCCTGTACATGGGGAAAACGTTCCCAGGTACCCTCATGAAGGCGCGTTCTTACGTTCCTATAGACAATAAATGTTTTTGTAGATGCCATACGTCACAGCTGACTCAGTGTGCGTTCGCATAGACTGAATCCGGACCGACAAGGGATTTATATCAGGAGAGAGAGCCAATCACACACTGTACAGCAGGCTTGGCCACAATGATCTACTACCAACACAACACTGCTGTATTATTACTGTAGTGGATGATACACGATACAAATGTGTGTCTGGATACAGCAGGGCAATATATCTATTGATACAGTTTGTGCACCGTCTGTGGTGTATAAATTAGAGTATAAATAGCACCCTGTCCAGCTATAAATGTTATGTTGACCGTAATTCAAACCAGTGAATGAGATGAAAGAATATAAATCATAACAACATTATTGATACGGTACATTATAACAACACTATAACAGACAACTGGGTTATAGATCACAGTAGTTGTGGACAATTGGGTTATAGATCACAGTAGTTGTGGACAACTGGGCTATAGATCACAGTAGTTGTGAACAACTGGGTTATAGATCACAGAAGTTATGGACAACTGGGTTATAGATCACAGTAGTTGTGGACAACTGGGTTATAGATCACAGTAGTTGTGGACAACTGGGTTATAGATCACAGTAGTTGTGGACAACTGGGTTATAGATCACAGTAGTTGTGGACAACTGGGTTATAGATCACAGTAGTTGTGGACAACTGGGTTATAGATCACAGTAGTTGTGAACAACTAGGTTATAGATCACAGTAGTTGTAGACAACTGGGTTATAGATCACAGTAGTTGTGAACAACTGGGTTATAGATCATGTTAGTGGTCCAGTATTTCCCAGTGTTGTTATGACGAGAGATGAAGGTGGAGGCGCCTGGTAGTCCCGGCCTCCTACAATGGTGGGATGTATCGTGGGGGAACCAGGCTTCACATGGACTGTCTCCGTCCATATTGGTGGATGACGTTAAACCTTCCAGTGACGGATTGGCTTCAGCGGTGGTGTTGGTCTCGTGCCTGGCTGGCAGCCCCATCTGGATATTACCAGCCAATCACCAGGCGAGTTACAGGTGACGTCATGTCTCTATCCTGGAAGGGGCTAATGAATTTCCAGGAGGGAGACCAATTTTGTTATGGTGAGCATGCTCGGCCAGGGAACACAGCCGCCACTCTGGAACACACTGATCCACGTGCAGGAGTTCTACGATCGCCTTAGCAGCCAGTTTAAGACGCCGGGAGAGGCCTGAGGACACGGTACCTGCCGGAGGAGCGCCTAAGACAAAGGCATGACCCAGTATAGAGGTCTGAGGACATGGCACCTGCAGGAGGAGCGCCTAAGACAAAGGCATGACCCAGTGTAGAGGTCTGAGGACATGGCACCTGCAGGAGGAGCGCCTAAGACAAAGGAATGACCCAGTGTAGAGCAGGGAAGGTGGTGTGGATCTAGGCCATCTCGAGGTGAGGAACTCTCGTCCAGAGTTCCAGGTGGAGCTGCAGCAGGCTTCATACATCACTGAGGCTCATGCAGGAGGTCCAGGAAGGACCCCAGCTAGCATTCCAGTCGGAGTTAAGCTGAATTAAGCTGATTTCAACTGAGCCTGAGGCAGCATTCCCAGTAGCATATCAGGTAACGTTTGATGTTGAATTTCAAGTAGAATATTGTGTGGAATTCCAGGTTGAATTCCAGGCAGCGTTCCAGACAGTATACCTGGTGTCATCCCATTATGCATTCCAGTCCCGGCAGCATTTCAGGCAACACTCCTGGTAACATCCAGGTAGCACTCCTGGTACCATTCCAGACAGGAAGACAAATGCCAAAATGGGCGACATGTCACATCAAGCACTGCTTCAAACAGCATTTCCTCTAAGCCTTCCAGCGAGCCATCCAGGAAGTCTTCCAGGGAGCCTTCCAGCGAGCCTTCCAGAAGCTTCAGGAGCTTCCAGCGAGTCTTCCAGGAGTCTTCCAGGAGCCTTCCAGCGAGCCTTCCAGGAAGTCTTTCAGGTAGCCTTCCAGCGAGCCTTCCAGGAAGTCTTCCAGGGAGCCTTCCAGCGAGCCTTCCAGGAAGTCTTTCAGGTAGTCTTCCAGCGAGCCTTCCAGGAAGTCTTCCAGGGAGCCTTCCAGCGAGCCTTCCAGGAAGTCTTTCAGGTAGCCATCCAGCGAGCCTTCCAGGAAGTCTTCCAGGGAGCCTTCCAGCGAGCCTTCCAGGAAGTCTTCCAGGGAGTCTTCCAGCGAGCCTTCAAGGAAGTCTTCCAGGTAGCCTTCCAGCGAGCCTTCCAGGAAGTCTTCCAGGGAGTCTTCCAGCGAGCCTTCCAGGAAGTCTTCCAGGGAGTCTTCCAGCGAGCCTTCAAGGAAGTCTTCCAGGTAGCCTTCCAGCGAGCCTTCCAGGAAGTCTTCCAGGGAGTCTTCCAGCGAGCCTTCCAGGAAGTCTTTAGGGAGTCTTCCAGCGAGCCTTCCAGGGAGTCTTTCAGGTAGTCTTCCAGCGAGCCTTCCAGGAAGTCTTTCAGGTAGTCTTCCAGCGAGCCTTCCAGGGAGTCTTCCAGGTAGTCTTCCAGCGAGCCTTCCAGGGAGTCTTTCAGGTAGTCTTCTAGCGAGCCTTCCAGGGAGTCTTCCAGGTAGTCTTCCAGCGAGCCTTCCAGGGAGTCTTTCAGGTAGTCTTCTAGCGAGCCTTCCAGGGAGTCTTTCAGGTAGTCTTCCAGCGAGCCTTCCAGGGAGTCTTTCAGGTAGTCTTCTAGCGAGCCTTCCAGGGAGTCTTTCAGGCAGTCTTCTAGCGAGCCTTCCAGGGAGTCTTTCAGGTAGTCTTCTAGCGAGCCTTCCAGGGAGTCTTCCAGCGAGCCTTCCAAGAAGTCTTCCAGGGAGTCTTCCAGGAGTCTTCCAGGAGTCTTCTAGTAAGCCTTCCAGGGAGTCTTCCAGGCATCCTTCCAGGGAGCTTTCCAGGCAGCCTACCAGGCAGAGCCCCTGACAGTCAAGATGGAGTGTGGTGAAGGTATGGCCGTCTCTCTCTCTCTCTCTCTCTCTCTCTCTCTCTCTCTCTCTCTCTCTCTCTCTCTCCACACACACACACACACACACACACACACATATACACACACACGCGCACACACACACACACACACACACACACACACACACACACGCACACACACACACACACACACACGGACGCCGGTGTCAAGGGACCAGTGAAATAGTGAGAGACTATATAACACCGTGAATATGGAGAGAGAGAGAGAGAGAGAGAGAGAGAGAGAGAGAGAGAGAGAGAGAGAGAGAGAGAGAGAGAGAGAGAGAGAGAGCAATAAATGTGTCCTGGACGTCTGGCAACTGAGACACAGTTGCCAATATAAAGCACCGTTGACTCTCGGGAAACAAACGTTTGTCTGGTGTGGGTAACAAACGTTTGTCTGGTGTGGGAAACAAACGTTGTCTGGTGTTGCTCCCAAACGTTGTGTGGTGTTGGTCCCAAACGTTGTGTGGTGTTGGTCCCAAACGTTGTCTGTTGTTGGTCCCAAACGTTGTCTGTTGTTGGTCCCAAACGTTGTCTGTTGTTGGTCCCAAACGTTGTCTGTTGTTGGTCCCAAACGTTGTCTGTTGTTGGTCCCAAACGTTGTCTGGTGTTGGTCCCAAACGTTGTCTGGTGTTGGTCCCAAACGTTGTGTGGTGTTAGTCCCAAACGTTGTCTGTTGTTGGTCCCAAACGTTGTCTGTTGTTGGTCCCAAACGTTGTCTGTTGTTGGTCCCAAACGTTGTCTGGTGTTGGTCCCAAACGTTGTCTGTTGTTGGTCCCAAACGTTGTCTGTTGTTGGTCCCAAACGTTGTCTGTTGTTGGTCCCAAACGTTGTCTGATGATGGTACCAAACGTTGTCTGTTGTTGGTCCCAAACGTTGTCTGTTGTTGGTCCTAAAGTTGTCTGTTGTTGGTCCCAAACGTTGTCTGATGATGGTACCAAACGTTGTCTGTTGTTGGTCCCAAACGTTGTCTGTTGTTGGTCCTAAAGTTGTCTGTTGTTGGTCCCAAACGTTGTCTGATGATGGTACCAAACGTTGTCTGTTGTTGGTCCCAAACGTTGTCTGTTGTTGGTCCTAAAGTTGTCTGTTGTTGGTCCCAAACGTTGTCTGATGATGGTACCAAACGTTGTCTGTTGTTGGTCCCAAACGTTGTCTGATGATGGTACCAAACGTTGTCTGTTGTTGGTCCCAAACGTTGTCTGTTGTTGGTCCCAAACGTTGTCTGTTGTTGGTCCTAAAGTTGTCTGTTGTTGGTCCCAAACGTTGTCTGTTGTTGGTCCCAAACGTTGTCTGTTGTTGGTCCCAAACGTTGTCTGATGATGGTACCAAACGTTGTGTGGTGTTGGTCCCAAACGTTGTGTGATGTTGGTACCAAACGTTGTCTGTTGTTGGTCCCAAACGTTGTGTGATGTTGGTACCAAACGTTGTGTGGTGTTGATCCCAAACGTTGTCTGTTGTTGGTCCCAAACGTTGTCTGATGATGGTACCAAACGTTGTGTGGTGTTGGTCCCAAACGTTGTGTGATGTTGGTACCAAACGTTGTGTGGTGTTGATCCCAAACGTTGTCTGTTGTTGGTCCCAAACGTTGTGTGATGTTGGTACCAAACGTTGTCTGTTGTTGGTCCCAAACGTTGTGTGATGTTGGTACCAAACGTTGTGTGGTGTTGATCCCAAACGTTGTCTGTTGTTGGTCCCAAACGTTGTGTGATGTTGGTCCCAAACGTTGTCTGTTGTTGGTCCCAAACGTTGTGTGGTGTTGGTCCCAAACGTTGTGTGATGTTGGTCCCAAACGTTGTCTGTTGTTGGTCCCAAACGTTGTCTGTTGTTGGTCCCAAACGTTGTGTGATGTTGGTACCAAACGTTGTGTGGTGTTGATCCCAAACGTTGTCTGTTGTTGGTCCCAAACGTTGTGTGATGTTAGTCCCAAACGTTGTCTGTTGTTGGTCCCAAACGTTGTGTGGTGTTGGTCCCAAACGTTGTGTGATGTTAGTCCCAAACGTTGTCTGTTGTTGGTCCCAAACGTTGTGTGATGTTAGTCCCAAACGTTGTCTGTTGTTGGTCCCAAACGTTGTGTGGTGTTGGTCCCAAACGTTGTCTGTTGTTGGTACCAAACATTGTGCGTTGTGCTCTGTACCGGTCCAGCCATGTCGTGCTGCACTCTGGCCCAGCAACAACTGTTGTGATTCACTCGGGTTGTAGGTGAGAGTCAAGGACGGAGACATTATTTGGAGAGTCATGTTTTGGAGGGACATTTCTCGGAGGGTCACTCTTTGGAGGGACATAATCTCTCGTAGGGTCATTATTTGGAAGGACATTGTTTGAAGGAAAATTTCTTGGAGGAACACTTCTTGGAGGGTTATTCTATGGAGGAAAACTTCTTGAAGGAGTCACCACTTGGAGGAATTCTTCTTCGATGGTTGTTTCACTTTTTGGAGGGTCACTCTTTGGAGGAACATCTCTTGGAGGGTCACTCTTTGGAGGAACATCTCTTAGAGGGTCACTCTTTGGAGAAAGATCTCTTGAAGGGTCACTCTTTGGAGAAACATCTCTTGGAGGGTCACTCTTTGGAGGAACATCTCTTGGAGGGTCACTCTTTGGAGGGCCACTTCTTGGAGGTCAAAAAGGAACGAGATAACTCCCTGGAGTGTTGATGAAGGTGACTTCATGGAAGGAAAACTCTATGTCATCAAATGGCATGGTCATCAAAAGGTCAGATCATCAAAAAGGTCAGGTCATCAAAAAGGTCAGACCATTAGAAGGCCAAGTCGTTTCAGGGCCAGATCAACAAAATATCAGATCACTAAAATGCCCGGTCATCAAAATCTCGGGACATTTTAAATGGCCAAGTCATCAAATGATCATATCACGAAAAGGCCAGATCAACAAAAGGCCACGCCATAAAAGGCCCCAGTCATCAAAAGGCTACGCCATAAAAGGCCCCAGTCATCAAAAGGCCACGCCATAAAAGGACCCAATCATCAAAAGGCCACGCCATAAAAGGCCCCAGTTATCAAAAGGCCACGCCATAAAAGGCCCCAGTTATCAAAAGGCCACGCCATAAAAGGCCCCAATCATCAAAGGGCCACGCCATTAAAGGCCTCAATCATCAAAAGGCTAGAAGGAACCAGAAGTCCGGCGTTCAATGTCGCCTTACTACATTTCCTTATCAAGGAAAAAAGGATATAAAAAAATGAACATTTCAAAATACGTGTTCTTTAATTTGTCTGAGTGTTTCTCCTTTCCTTTCATTCTCCCTCACGCACCCTGCTATCCTTTCTCCCCTCACCCCACTTCTTTCTCTCTCTCTCTCTTTCTCTCTCTCTCCCCTCTCTCTTCACTACTCTCACTCCACTCTCCCTCCCTAATCACCCTTGAGTCCAGTGGATGAAGAGTTCAGGTTCTGAGAGCCTCAAAATCCAATTATAAAGTTTGCACAGTTCTGCCTTGAGTCAAGTGTGCTTAGTATGAGCTAACGTTGGCTTTACCTTAGTGTGAGGCGTGGCTTCACCCTAGTGTGAAGCGTGGCTTTACCCTAGTGTGAGGCGTGGCTTGACCCTAGTGTGAGGCGTGGCTTGACCCTAGTGTGAGGCGTGGCTTGACCCTAGTGTAAGGCGTGGCTTGACCCTAGTGTGAGGCTTGGCTTGACCCTAGTGTGAGGCGTGGCTTGACCCTAGTGTGAGGCGTGGCTTGACCCTAGTGTGAGGCGTGGCTTTACCCTAGTGTGAGGCGTGGCTTGACCCTAGTGTGAGACGTGGCTTTACCCTAGTGTGAGGCGTGGCTTTACCTTAGTGTGAGGCGTGGCTTGACCCTAGTGTGCGGCGTGGCTTTACCCTAGTGTGAAGCTTGGCTGTACCCTAAATCGGCTCCTGCTTCACATATTGTTGGTTTCCCAACCACCTGGTACAAGATTCAGTTATACTACAGTGTCCCTCAGTGTTGGCTTCAACAATACCTGGTGTAGGATGTTGCTTCACTTAGTGTTGGCTTCACCTACACCTGGTGTTGGCTGTTGCTTCACTCAATGTTGGCTTCACCTACACCTGGTGTAGGCTGTTGCTTCACTCAGTGTTGGCTTCACCTACACCTGGTGTTGGCTGTTGCTTCACTCAGCGTTGGCTTCAACTACACCTGGAGTTGGCTGTTGCTTCACTCAGCGTTGGCTTCAACTACACCTGGTGTTGGCTGTTGCTTCACTCAATGTTGGCTTCAACTACACCTGGAGTTGGCTGTTGCTTCACTTAGTGTTGGCTTCAACAATACCTGGTGTTGGCTGTTGCTTCACTTAGTGTTGGCTTCAACTACACCTGGTGTAAGCTGTTGCTTCACTCAGCGTTGGCTTCAACTACACCTGGAGTTGGCTGTTGCTTCACTCAGTGTTGGCTTCAACTACACCTGGTGTTAGCTATTGTTTCACTTAGTGTTGGCTTCAACTACACCTACATAGCGTTGGAAGCAACGCTGACCAGCGTTGCGTATAGCGTCACGTATAGCGTTAGCTTCCACGCTACCTGGTGTTGGCTTTACCTAGTGTCGTCCTCAGCCTCACCTAGTGTTGTCCACAGCTACACCTAGTGTTGACTTGGAACATCTGGCTACCTACTGTTGGATCCAACTATCAACAAGGCATCCTCAAACACGTTTTCTATAACTCAAATCCAATGTTGGCTTCACTAGTTAGGATCTACCTTCACTCATCCCCTCGTGTTGGCTTCACTAGTTAGGATCTTCCTTCATTCATCCCTCGTGTTGGCTTCACTAGTTAGGATCTATCATCACTCATCCCCTCGTATTAACTTCACTAGTTAGGACCTACCTTCACTCATCCTCTTGTGTTGGCTTCACTAGTTAGGATCTTCCTTCACTCATCCCCTCGTGTTGGCTTCACTAGTTAGGATCTGCCTTCACTCATCCCTCGTGTTGGCTTCACTAGTTAGAATCTAACTTCACTCATCCACTCGTGTTGGCTTCACTAGTTAGGATCAACCATGACTCATCCCCTCGTATTAACTTCACTAGTTACGATCTACCATCACTCATCCCTTCGTGTTGGCTTCAGTAGTTAGGATCTACCATCACTCATCCCTTCGTGTTGGCTTCAGTAGTTAGGATATACCTTCACTCATCCACTCGTGTAGGCTTCAGTAGTTAGGATATACCTTCACTCATCCACTCGTGGTGGCTTCAGTATTGATCAAGTTTTCCACTTCAGCAACTCGTCCCCCTTAACATACTTCATCACCAGCTGCTCCTATGCTGGTACATGGATTACCATACAGACCCCCCTGGGCACTCAAGAGATCCGGATATAAATCCATTTTCGTGTCACGAACACATCACGTCACATCACCCTTTCGTGCCATTCGTAAACCAGTGTGGAAACACCCAGCTCACAGACCCCCACCTTTCGTTGAACGTTCCTACTGAACCAAGCAGTTAGGAAGCATTACCTGTAGTAATTAACGAAACTTAATGTGAGAAGCAGAGTAAGATAATTATTTCTTTCATTAGAGAGAAGGATGATAAAGTAATATAATCAGAGAGTAGATTTAGATGGCCTATGTAGTCATGTAATTACTGTCAGAATTTCTATGCTCTAATATATCAATGTAATTATTGGGCTGTAACAGTGTGTTCATGAGGTTGTATCATTAATTTGATGTAATTATTACGAGGTAATTAATATCTCTCCTATTCATAAGGATTTATTTATTGGACGAGGAGATAAACCATTATGTTAAAATGATTCCATGAAATGTGGGATATTGGTCTCTATGGTAAATTTTTGTAATCGTGTTCGCAACGCTCAGGTAATGTAATTACAACACTAATGGTAAAGTAATTGACACTGGCAGGAGTGCTGGGTCATAGGAGGGTCTGTAGGAGTGTCAGGTCTTAGGAGGGACCTGTGGGAGTGCCAGGTCTTAGGAGGGACCTGTGGGAGTGCCAGGTCTTAGGACGGACCTGTGGGAGTGCCAGGTCTTAGGAGGGACCTGTGGGAGTGTCAGGTCTTAGGAGGGACCTGTGGGAGTGCTAGGTCTTAGGACGGACCTGTGGGAGTGCTAGGTCTTAGGAGGGACCTGTAGGAGTGCTAGGTCTTAGGAGGGAACTGTAGGAGTGCCAGCTCTTAGGAGGGACCTGTGAGAGTGTCAGTTCTTAGGAGGGACCTGTGAGAGTGCCAGGTCTTAGGAGGGACCTGTGGGAGTGCCAGGTCTTAGGAGGGACCTGTAGGAGTGCCAGGTCTTTGGAGGGACCTGTGGGAGTATCAGGTCTTAGGAGGGACCTGTGGGAGTGCCAGGTCTTAGGAGGAACAACACAAGACTCCCACATTAATATTCCCTCACATTCAGGAGCTGGGAGACTGACAGACAGAAAGAAAAGTGATAGAAAGAGACAGATAGACAGACCAGAACACTGACCAACATATTAGATATTTGTGTGGGATCCACACTGGTGAAATGGGGTCCAAACTCGACGTCATAAGCCCAACCTCTGTCGTGAGGATCAATACAATTGTCGAGGTTGTAAAACTGACCACACACACAAGCACCGTCAAAACCCATTTTTAAAAACCTCTCGTCCAAGACCGTCACGAGCAGGAGAACTGACCCCCACACAACCATCGTGTAAACCCTCTTTAACCCAGTGATGGACAGTTGCGATGTCTTTTTCTTTCCTTTCACGGCCAAGCTTTGGAGCTTTTTATCTTCGCGTGTCCCTCCAAACACCCACCACCTGACCCTTTCTAAAGAATAGGTTTTGCACCTCCTCAAAAACTATATATATATATATATATATATATATATATATATATATATATATATATATATATATATATATATATATATATATATATATATATATATATATATTCCTTATCTCAATTCTTCTATCTATATCTCATTTAGACCCTGGCTTGGATGAGGGTTATTCTTCTGTTTCCATTTCATGCAGAACCTGGCTTGGATGAGGGCTCTCGTCCGTGACCAGAACCAACGAGGAGGTGACCTGGTCACTGGTAACACGACCCGACCAGCAGGAGAACCTCCTGTGGACGAGGGAGCTACGGTTCCTGCCTCCCCGTTTGACCTGACGAAGGACAAGTGATGTATGGGACCTGCTCTACACATACCCCTGACCCAGGCGAGGTCATGCGGGGTGGGGTCAACGTAGAATATTGACGGAAGGTCTACAGCTCACTGAAAATATTGACGGGGAGGGTCAAGAGACCCATCCAAAATATTGACAGAAGATCGGCGGGCCACATGTCTACACGGGCCATCCTCAATCTTTCTAAAATATCACCTGACCTCTTGCTCTTTGATTGATTCCTTCAACCTCGTTGGAGGTCAAGGTCACGAACCAGTCTGCTTACATGATAGGCCCGCATCGTATGACCCCAGCCTGGGTCAAGACTTCCTCTACAACTGGTTCCTCACATGTCTCACGGTGGAGTTTTACAACACCATAGAACCAAATTCAACACATGTATCCTCTCTCGTGTGACCCCTGACCTCTGCCATCAGGCGGGCCACACCAGAGTACAGACCCGTGGTCTTCTGCCACCATCAGGTAGGCCACACTAGAGTACAGACCCCGTGGTCTTCTGCCACCATCATGTGAGCCACACCAGAGTACAGACCCGTAGTCTTCTGCCACCATCATGTGGGCCACACCAGAGTACACACCCGTGGTCTTCTGCCACCATCAGGAGATCAGTTCTGGGAGCCACACGTTGTATGAGCGGTGGTCGTGGCGGACTGACATCTGCTGGCTGGATCTCACAACAATGTCTAGAGCGGCAGGAGCCTCACCACACGGGGCAGCGAGGTACGGGGCAGCGAGGTGAAGAGAGAGGAGTTGGGCGTGATGCACGATGGACGACGAACCAGTACACGAGTCTTACTGTACCGATCATGAAGCAATATTTACTGCGTCATGCACGAGTGTATCATAACCTGAGTCTGGCCAGACTGAATATGAGGTTCGAGTACCACCATGATGGTCTACCACTGAGGTCATCTTTCTTCACTATCTGTCTGTAACTGTCTATAATGCCGTCCATGATTCAAGCTCTTCCCGTCAATTTCATCACCAGGTTCCTGAAGTCATTCCTCCATGCTATCCCTCTGTGGCCACACACAACACAACCCCCCTGCCGCTACCTCTCACTTCACGCTCCATAGCTTAGACAGGCACTTGGAGGAGGCAGTGTGGGCGGCAGACTGAGGCACTTGGAGGAGGCAGTGTGGGCGGTAGACTGAGGCACTTGGAGGAGGCAGTGTGGGCGGCAGACTGAAGCACTTGGATGAGGCAGTGTGGGCGGCAGACTGAGGCACTTGGAGGAGGCAGTGTGGGTGGTAGACTGAGGTACTTGGAGGAGGCAGTGTGAGCGGTAGACTAAGGCACTTGGAGGAGGCAGTGTGGGTGGTAGACTGAGGTACTTGGAGGAGGCAGTGTGGGTGGTAGACTGAGGCACTTGGAGGAGGCAGTGTGGGCGGTAGACTGAGGCACTTGGAGAAGGCAGTGTGGGCGGTAGACTGAGGCACTTGGAGGAGGCAGTGTGGGCGGCAGACTGAGGCACTTGGAGGAGGCAGTGTGAGCGGTAGACTGAGGCACTTGGAGGGGGCAGTGTGGGCGGCAGACTGAGGCACTTGGAGGAGGCAGTGTGGGCGGTAGACTGAGGCACTTGGAGGAGGCAGTGTGGGTGGTAGACTGAGGCACTTGGAGGAGGCAGTGTGGGCGGTAGACTGAGGCACTTGGAGGAGGCAGTGGGGGCGGCAGACTGAGGCACTTGGAGGAGGCAGTGTGGGTGGTAGACCGAGGTACTTGGAGGAGGCAGTGTGGGTGGTAGACTGAGGCACTTGGAGGAGGCAGTGTGGGTGGTAGACTGAACTACTGAGGTATGTTCTGACAACAGTCGTTATCAGGGGTAACCCACATCCCCATCTCTGTTGAAAGGGAGTGTTAGTAGATGCGAGAGGCGGAGGTACACATACAATGTATCCTCCTCCTCCAACCACTTTCCTATAGTTACATGTCAACAAACATTTTGAATAAGAGATGAGAGGAACTTGTTCACTCGCTGATGTGGGCCACATTGTCTTCATCTGTACCTTCTGTGATGAGAGGAACTTGTTCACTCGCTGATGTGGGCCACATATAGCGATCCACCTGGCCTTTGATTCAGATAACTTACCTCCTGCACAGGTAAGGAGAGGATACATACAGGACGACGTAAGGTGCACGTGTCCTGTATGTGTCATGTCGTTATGTATCCTGACGTCCATCTTCCTGGATACATTAGCTGATCTTCCATCCTTCCTCTGTATGTATCCTCCACGACCCAGTCCTCTCCTCTTGCTATACTTCATCCTTCTCCTTCCATCACTTGTGTTGTTTACATTATCATTCTCAGTCCCCATCTATCTTCATCTCATTTTTTTCCCCAGGTGGGTCTCCTCCTTGAAGCTCTACCCTCCTCTCTTCTGTTGTTTACATTATGATCCTCAGTCCCCCATCTATCTTCCTCTTCTCATACTTCATCCTTCTCCTTCCATCACTTCTGTTGTTCACATTATCATTCTCAGTCCCCATCTATCTTCATCTCATTTTTTTTCCCCAGGTGGGTCTCCTCCTTGAAGCTCTCCCCTCCTCTCTTCTCCCAGTCTCCCTACTCTGTTCTTTTTTCTCTTCCTCTGTGTATCTCCCCGTCATCCTTCACCTTCCACACACACACACACACACACACACACACACACAGGGCGACAGAATGCATTATGTAAACTGCCATTTGCAGACTTGTTCTCGACTTCCTGAAATGCAAAGCTTCTCTGATTGTGCCCAACCTTGGAGTCGGCTCCGCTCTCTTCCTCGCACCTTAACCAACCGACACACGACGACCCTGCACGCACACCCACACTCAAGCCTCTCATGAAAACTTTACACTTGCACTTACACTTACACAGACTTCACGTTTCCAGTATGCTACACACACACACACACACACACACACACACCAGACAACAGTGAGGCGCCACAGGAGACAATCGTCTCGCAAATGTTTTACTGTCATAGTGTGAGATTTATGGCTTTATACTGGTCATGGCGGGGTACGGTAGCACAAGACCCGGGAGAGAGAGAGAGAGAGAGAGAGAGAGAGAGAGAGAGAGAGAGAGGAGAGAGAGAGAGAAGAGAGAGAGAGAGATGGCTGCAGTTAGTGCTTGACACCATCACTGTAACTACCCCCGCGGGACATGGAGGATCGAGGAAGAGTGTCTCGTGGGTCCTGGTGGACGGGAGAGTGTCTCGTGGGTCCTGGTGGACCGTGAGAGTGTCTCGTGGGTCCTGGTGGACTGGGAGTGTCTCGTGGGTCCTGGTGGACCGGGAGTGTCTCGTGGGTCCTGGTGGACCGGGAGAGTGTCTCGTGGGTCCTGGTGGACCGGGAGTGTCTCGTGGGTCCTGGTGGACCGTGGGAGTGTCTCGTGGGTCCTGGTGGACCGTGAGAGTGTCTCGTGGGTCCTGGTGGACCGGAAGTGTCTCGTGGGTCCTAGTGGACCGGGAGTGTCTCGTGGGTCTGGATGGACCGGGAGAGTGTCTCGTGGGTCCTGGTGGAGCGGGAGAGTGTCTCGTGGGTCCTGGTGGACCGGGAGTGTCTCGTGGGTCCTGGTGGACCGGGAGTGTCTCGTGGGTCCTGGTGGACCGGGAGAGTGTCTCGTGGGTCCTGGTGGACCGGGAGTGTCTCGTGGGTCCAGCCACCTGTCTGACGTCACCCACCACCACAGTAAGACCTGGGGTGATGGGTGAAGCCTGGAGTGTAGAGGGTGGTGTGGGTGCTGGGGTGGAGGGAGGGTACTGGGTGTAAGAAGTGTACTGGGTGTAGGAAGTGTACTGAGTGTAATGGGTGTACTGGGTGTAAGGAGTGTACTGGGTGTAGGAAGTGTACTGGGTGTAGGAAATGTACTGGGTGTAAGGAGTGTACTGGTTGTAGGAAGTGTACTGAGTGTAAGGGGTGTACTGGGTGTAGTGAGTGTACTGAGTGTAAGAAGTGTACTGGGTGTAGGAAGTGTACTGGGTGTAAGAAGTGTACTGGGTGTAGGAAGTGTACTGGGTGTAAGGTGTACTGGTTATATTAAGTGTACTGCATTTGATATGGGACTGAATATAGAGTGTTAGTGTACTAGGTGTTGGATGTATAGCAGCCTCACTACACCCAAAGCTTCAACAACTGGTTCCCTGGGTGTTAAAAAGGTACAGGGTGTGTGTAGCTCTGTGTAAGGGCCTGAGGTGTAGAAGGTCCAGTGTACAAAATATGGTTAGAAAGTTTGTGTATTTCCGTCATCAAATTTATACTTTGATCTGAGTTTTCCTTCGGCTTTTATCTGGATTTTCCATTTAGCTGACCTGACATATGGAACACTTTTTGCTCAAGTTTGTGATTGGAATGTAAAGTGATTCTCATCTGTCTTCCATCTTTATGGTCGTCTTCCTCTCTCTCTTTCTCTCTCTCTCTCTATACTACAATTCCTATTCCTGACCTCTCTCTCTCTCTCTCTCCTCTCTCTCTCTCTCTCTCTCTCTCTCTCTCTCTCTCTCCTCTCTCTATACTACAATTCCTGTTCCTGACCTCTCTCTCTCTCTCTCTCTCTCTCTCTCTCTCTCTCTCTCTCTCTATCTCTTCCTCTTCCCGTCTCTCTCACTCTCTCTCCTCCACTCTTCTCTCTCCTCTCTACTACTACATTCCCATGTTCCTGACCTCTCCTCTCCCTCTCTCTCTCCTCTCTCTCATCTCTCTCCTCTCTCTCTCCTCTCTCTCTCTCCCACTCTATTCTACAATAGTGGTACCAGCTGGACCGGGTGTACCGACACGTACCAGCTGGCCCATGCCACACCAGTGGTACCAACTGAACCCTGGTGTACCGACACGTACGTACCAGCTGACCCATGCCACATCACTGGTGCCAGCTGACCCATGCCACATCACTGGTGCCAGCTGACCCATGCCACATCACTGGTGCCAGCTGACCCATGCCACACATGGCAACCAGCTGGACCCCGGACTATGTATCCGACCCTGACACCCATAGCCACACAGTTGGTAACCACTGACCCCGTTATTGATCCGACAGCTGACCCATGCACACATGACACTGACCCGGTTTGCCGACAGCTGACCCATGCCACACCAGTGGTACCAGCTGGACCCCGGTGTACCGACCAGCTGACCCAAAGCACACCAGCACCAGCTAATTACCGTCCACCTTGCTCGGTTAAGACTCTCCAGCCAACGCACTCTATAACTCCCCCACTATCACTGCCCATTAATACATCTGGCCCAACGCACCCCACTATCACTGCCCATTAATACATCTGGCCCAACGCACCCACTATCACTGGCCATTAATACATCTGGCACAACGCACCCCACTATCACTGGCCATTAATACATCTGGCCCAACGCACCTCTAAACAACGCTACGAAGACTGTAGCGTTCCAGTTTTTCCAGATATTGTTTTCCAGCCTCTTTGTTCCTCGCTGGAGTTGCGTCCATCACCCGATTGCTTCCAGCTCTACACACACACACACACACACACACACACACACACACACACATCTGAACACTATCAGCTAATTACCCACGACTTCAAGTCGGTGTATTTTAGGTCTGGCAAGTCTACACAAGTTCATTTCCTCACCTTTGTCTTCCGCGGAGTCGCTCTCATCGACCCTTTGTTGATAGTGTGTAAATATCTCCATTGTCTTGTCCTCCTGTTTCCAAGCTTCGCAGGTTTCGCTCGCTTTTTCTCATGAGAACTTTCAAGTTTTCCCTTTTCCAGGTTCGTGCCGCGTCCTGTTCGACGGTCGCTGGTCGCTGATATGAACAAGATGGCTTCTCTTGGATCTCCTTCCCATACCAATCAGTTCCAGTCCTAAAGATAGAGTGTTAATCCTCATAGTTTGCATTTCCTTTCTCTGACGCAGGCCACAGAACGCTCATGACGGGGAACCACCATCTACAACTTGCTCAACGTGTTGTTAGAGTGCACAAAGACGTGCGTTCTTCAGCACTTCCATGAGATTGCTGGAAACAGACAACCTCCAGAACACTGCCTCGCTCCTTGTGCCTTGAGGGAAGACTTTATTCCAGCCTTTTGGTGTCCAGGACACACTACAACCGGTAGTCCCTCTCTACCTCCTCTACATCAGCAGTTATCCAGGACACACAGTACAGGGAAGTCCCTCTTTACTTCCTCCACATCAGCAGTGTTTTCCAGGACACACAGTACTGGGTAGTCCCTCTCTACCTCCTCCACATCAGCAGTTATCCAGGACACACACTACAGGGTAGCCCCTCTTTACTTCCTCCACATCAGCAGTTATCCAGGACACACAGTACAGGGTAGTCCCTCTCTTACCTCCTCTACATCAGCAGTTATCCAGGACACACAGTACAGGGTAGTCCTTCTTTACCCCCTCCACATCAGCAGTTATCCAGGACACACACTACAGGGTAGTCCCTCTTTACCTCCACTCACAGTATCGGCACAGTATGGTTGCCTTATTTACCCTCAACAGCAATTTTCCAGGAAACAGATTCAGGTACCTCATTACCCCCACATCAGCGAGTTATCCAGACACACTACGTGTCTTTTACCTCAATCGCAGTTTCTAGGAATGTTTACAGGGGTCCTTTACCCTCAATCATATTATCCAGGACACACACTACTGTGTGTTCTCCTTTACCGCTTCATCACATGTTTCCAGGCACACATCAGGGTCGCCTTTACTCTCCATCAGCATGCTCCATGATATTTTCTACTCATCTTCAGGAAAGATTCTGTATAATACAAGCTGATTTTTTGCCTTTTTACATTCAGCGGAATGTTCAGGGGTTATCTTTTTCCTCACGATCCCATGACTTGGTTATTGCTCCTTAGCGCTTCGAAATGTTGGCCACATCTGCTGTCTTTCAAGGTACTACGACGAACTTGACCCTCTCTGTGGAACTAATTATTTTATGTCTGTGGAGCATATTTTTCTCTACGTTCTTACCCCTTGTTAAAGTCTTCACCTACACAACTTGACCCGAGTCACTGTGGTTTACTTGTTAAAGTCTTCACCTACACAACTTAACCCGAGTCACTGTGGTTTACTTGTTAAAGTCTTCACCTACACAACTTGACCCGAGTCACTGTGGTTTACTTGTTAAAGTCTTCACCTACACAACTTAACCCGAGTCACTGTGGTTTACTTGTTAAAGTCTTCACCTACACAACTTGACCCGAGTCACTGTGGTTTACTTGTTAAAGTCTTCACCTACACAACTTAACCCGAGTCACTGTGGTTTACTTGTTAAAGTCTTCACCTACACAACTTGACCCGAGTCGCTGTGGTTTTTAAAAAGATTTTAAAATTTGCTCGAGGGAAAGTTATGACTGGATATTTTATCTGGGGAAAATGCTTATATTGTCCAGCATAATATGTTGAGAGTAACTTCGAAATGTTTAATGGACGACGTAAGGTTGCAAGATGCGATCTTCCCCCCCCCCCCAGTGGGTGGGTTCTCTCCTACACTATAATGTTCATCGTGACTCAGAATAGAGCAAATAACTGTGTGTGAACGAACGCTGATAGATACATAGATAGACAGACAAATAGATAGATAGATAGATAGTTGGAGAGATAGATAGATAGACAGATAGATAGATAGATAGATAAATAGATAGGCAGCTGGAGGAACAGATAGATAGATAGACAGATCGATGGAGGATAGATAGATAGATAGATAGATACATGGATACATAGAGATAGATAGAGCGATAGATAGGTAGATAGATAGAGATAGATAGATAGATAGATTGAGACACTTGAGAAACATGCGGGAATGACCAGCCAGTCACGGGGGGGGGGGGGGGGGCCGTTACAGAACTGGAAACTGGATCACTTCAACCCCAAAGGCAATTCCAGTAAAATCCACAGTGAGTCTCTCTTGGACGGGGCCGTCTGTCTGGGAGGATAAGCGCCTTCCCTCCTTCCTCCTCCTCCTCCTCCTCCTCCTCCTCCCCCGGCTCTAACTCCCCCTCCCACTGACCCTTAAGACACCTGGCAATAAGGTGGATGCTCACAACAGGCCTCTAAACGCCCTTAACGACCCTGGTCGTTGATAAGGCTAAAAAGCCCAACCCAACCAATCAGTCAACCAACTACGTAAACGATCGACCAACCCATTGGTCAATCCATCAACCAACCAACCAAGGGCCTCGGTACCTTTAGCTACAACCATGACAAGATAAGAGATAAGCTAGACATGATCCACTAGGTCCTTCTCTTATCTATCTTCCCCAATAGATAAAAGTTATAAAATGTTAGACATGATCCACTGGGCCCTCTCTTATCTATCTTCCCCAATAGATAAGTTTAAAAAAATACTGACTGATCCACTAGTCCTCTTATTATTTCCTCAATAATAAAGTTATAAATGTTGACATGATTATGGCCCTCTATCTGTCTCCCAATAGATAAAGTTATAAAGAAATAAGTCAGACATGATCCACTGGGCCCTCTCTTATCTATCTTCCTCAATAGATAAAAGTTATAAAATGTTAGACATGATCTACTGGGGCCCCTCTATTATCTATCTTCCTCAATAGATAAAAGTTATAAAAGAAATAAGTCAGACATGATCCACTGGGCCCTCTCTTATCTATCTTCCTCAATAGATAAAAGTTATAAAAGAAATAAGTCAGACATGATCCACTGGGGCACCTCTATTATCTATCTTCCTCAATAGATAAAAGTTATGAAAGAAATAAGTCAGACATGATCCACTAGGTCCCTCTCTTATCTATTTTCCCCAATAGATAAAAGTTATAAAAGAAATAAGTCAGACATGATCCACTGGGGCCCCTCTATTATCTGTCTTCCCCAAAGTACATCTTGCGTCGCTTGTCAATTCGTGTGAGAGGGTGGCGAAAGCGTCATCTATCGAGTGGATGACTCGTCTCACAACCTCACATTGCTCTTAAGACCGGGCTCAGGATTCTCGTCTCCTCCTTCTTTCAACAATCGCTGATGACGCGTCGAGGGAGCCTGAGTTTCGGGAATGTTTCTGTGATGGATTGGAATGCATTCTCCAAATGCTCCTCACTCCATATCCTGAGTGACCTGAGGATGTAGCCTATGAGTGACGTCCCTCAAAACCCTCCCAAAAAGGTGTTTGGGATAATAGTGCATTGAGTCGTCTTAGTTTGTGAGTCATTAATATACTTTAATGACAAGTGTTTTTCATCTCGTCTCATCAGCGGAGTGTCTCTAAGACAGTGACTGGCCTACGCTACGTCTTTCCTGATGTCGACCAAACGCCTCCATCCACACACACACACACACACAAGATCTAAATGAGGGATTACAACAAAGTCGAGACACCCAATCACCTCATCCTGGAGGAGGAGCAGCTCTACTGACTCTACTGACGATACAGAGAGAACAACTGTGAGGTTCAGGTGCGCAGGAAGACCTGAAACAAAGACGACCTGATGCGCAACGGCAATCGCCATGAGGTCAAGATTACGACAGATGTTCTGATGGGGACACATGAACGTAGACATGAGTGGTGGACGAACACCACGAACAACCAGTGGGTCGTTGACCATGACCAGCACCAATGGCTGTTAATAACTACTGTGAAAACATTGGTATCTATGGATGGTTAGGTTTATACTTAGTATAGGAACTACTGCTTCTTCGTAAGGTCTCTTAATGATCTTAGAAACCTCTGGTACTTAACGTAGATGTGGTCCGCTTCCTCGTAAGGTCTCTAGTTGATCTTAGAAACCTCTGGTACTTAACGTAGATGTGGTCTGCTTCCTCGTAAGGTCTCTTGTTGATCTTAGAAACCTCTGGTACTTACGAGTGTGGTCTATTCCTGTAAGGTCTCTTGGTGATCTTAGAAACCTCTGGTACTTACGTAGTGTGTCCCTTCTCGTAAGGTCTTTGTGATCTTGAAACCTCTGGTACTTACGTAGGTGTGGTCTGCTTCCTCGTAAGGTCTCTTGGTGATCTTAGAAACCTCTGGTACTTACGCAGGAGGGGTCTTCTTCCTCGTAAGGTCTCTTGTTGATCTTAGAAACCTCTGGTACTTAACGTAGATGTGGTCTGCTTCCTCGTAAGGTCTCTTGGTGATCTTAGAAACCTCTGGTACTTACGCAGGTGTGGTCTACTTCCTCGTAAGGTCTCTTGTGATCTTAGAAACCTCTGGTACTTAACGTAGGTGTGGTCCTTCCTCGTAAGGTCTCTTGGTGATCTTAGAAACCTCTGGTACTTACGCAGGGTGGGTCTCTTCCTCGTAAGGTCTCTTGGTGATCTTAGAAACCTCTGGTACTTAACGTAAATGTGGTTTTCCTCGTAAGGTCTCTTGGTGATCTTAGAAACCTCTGGTACTTACGCAGGTGGGGTCTTCTTCCTCGTAAGGTCTCTTGTTGATCTTAGAAACCTCTGGTACTTACGTAGATGTGGTCCGCTTCCTCGTAAGGTCTCTTGGTGATCTTAGAAACCTCTGGTACTTACGTAGATGTGGTTCACTTCATCGTAAGGTCTCTTGGTGATCTTAGAAACCTCTGGTACTTACGTAGATGTGGTGTGCTTCCTCGTAAGGTCTCTTAATGATCTTAGAAACCTCTGGTACTTACGTAGATGTGGTCCACTTCCTCGTAAGGTCTCTTGTTGATCTTAGAAACCTCTGTTTTACCTCTCCAGCTTCCGTCTCTGCCTCTTGGGGAATAGCTGTCTTGGTCAACCAGTCACCTCGTCCGTCCTCAATGATTACTCTCAGTATCCCTCATTCTCACTTCAGGGCCACGTGAATGCTTATTATGGGGCCTTCTACTACACATCCCTGGGCATCCCAGTGCTTGCTGCAGGGCCTCGTAATGCTTATACTGGGACCTCCTAGTGCGTAATCCGAGGTTTTCCCAGTGGTTACTGCGGGGCCTCGTAATGCTCACTTTAGGACCTCATAAAACGTATTCCAGAGCTTCCCAGTGCTTGCTGCAGGGCTGCATGTGGCTCACTTCATGGCCATCCACCTTAGATTCCTGGTCGTCCCAGCACTTGCTGTACAGCCTCATCATGCTCACTTTATGGCCTCCTCTTTCAAATTCCTGAGTTGTCCAAGTGCTTGCTGTAGGGCCCCAGATAACGCTCGCTTCAGGGCCCAGATAACGCTCACTTCAGGGCCCAGATAACGCTCACTTCAGGGCCCAGATAACGCTCACTTCAAGGCCCAGATAACGCTCACGTCAGGGCCCAGATAACGCTCACTTCAGGGGCCTAGATAACGCTCACTTCAGGGCCCAGATAACGCTCACTTCAGGGCCTAGATAACGCTCACTTCAGGGCCCAGATAACGCTCATTCAGGGCCCAGATAAGCTTCACTCAGCGGCAAGATTAAGCTCAGCTTCAGGGCAGTAACCCACCACGTCTCCTTGCTCATACTTCACCACCAAGCTTATAGGTTAGCTTCAGGTGGACCCACACCACAGTGTCCTGGGTCTAGTAATATATTTGACCCACCCAAGTGTCCAGGGTACCTTAAGTCCTTACCACAGTGCCAGGGCCACTTGTGACCCACAGTGTCCAGGGTCTTGTAAGTCATATTGTGACCCACAGTGTCCAGGGTCTTGTAAGTCATATTGTGACCCACAGTGTCCAGGGTCTTGTAAGTCATATTGTGACCCACAGTGTCCAGGGTCCTGTAAGTCATATTGTGACCACAGTGTCCAGGGTCCCTTGTAAGTCATATTGTGACCCACAGTGTCCAGGGTCCTGTAAGTCATATTGTGACCCACAGTGTCCAGGGTCCTGTAAGTCATATTGTGACCCACAGTGTCCAGGGTCCTGTAAGTCATATTGTGACCCACAGTGTCCAGGGTCCTGTAAGTCATATTGTGACCCACAGTGTCCAGGGTCCTGTAAGTCATATTGTGACCCACAGTGTCCAGGGTCCTGTAAGTCATATTGTGACCCACAGTGTCCAGGGTCCTGTAAGTCATATTGTGACCCACAGTGTCCAGGGTCCTGTAAGTCATATTGTGACCCACAGTGTCCAGGGTCCTGTAAGTCATATTGTGACCCACAGTGTCCAGGGTCCTGTAAGTCATAGTGTGACCCACAGTGTCCAGGGTCCTGTAAGTCATATTGTGACCCACAGTGTCCAGGGTCCTGTAAGTCATATTGTGACCCACAGTGTCCAGGGTCCTGTAAGTCATAGTGTGACCCACAGTGTCCAGGGTCCTGTAAGTCATATTGTGACCCACAGTGTCCAGGGTCCTGTAAGTCATATTGTGACCCACAGTGTCCAGGGTCCTGTAAGTCATATTGTGACCCACAGTGTCCAGGGTCCTGTAAGTCATATTGTGACCCACAGTGTCCAGGGTCCTGTAAGTCATTGTGACCACAGTGTCCAGGGTCCTGTAAGTCATATTGTGACCCACAGTGTCCAGGGTCCTGTAAGTCATATTGTGACCCACAGTGTCCAGGGTCCTGTAAGTCATATTGTGACCCACAGTGTCCAGGGTCTGTAAGTCATATTGTGACCACAGTGTCCAGGGTCCTGTAAGTCATATTGTGACCCACAGTGTCCAGGGTCCTGTAAGTCATATTGTGACCCACAGTGTCCAGGGTCTTGTAAGTCATATTGTGACCCACAGTGTCCAGGGTCCTTGTAAGTCATATTGTGACCCACAGTGTCCAGGGTCTTGTAAGTCATATTGTGACCCACAGTGTCCAGGGTCTTGTAAGCCATATTGTGACCCACAGTGTCCAGGGTCTTGTAAGCATATTGTGACCCACAGTGTCCAGGGTCTGTAAGTCATATTGTGACCCACAGTGTCCAGGGTCTGTAAGTCATATGTGACCCACAGTGTCCAGGGTCTTGTAAGTCATATTGTGACCCACAGTGTCCAGGGTCTTGTAAGTCATATTGTGACCCACAGTGTCCAGGGTCTTGTAAGTCATATTGTGACCCACAGTGTCCAGGGTCTTGTAAGTCATATTGTGACCCACAGTGTCCAGGGTCTTGTAAGTCATATTGTGACCCACAGTGTCCAGGGTCTTGTAAGTCATATTGTGACCCACAGTGTCCAGGGTCTTGTAAGCCATATTGTGACCCACAGTGTCCAGGGTCTTGTAAGTCATATTGTGACCCACAGTGTCCAGGGTCCTGTAAGCCATATTGTGACCCACAGTGTCCAGGGTCTGTAAGCCATATTGTGACCCACATGTCCAGGGTCCTGTTAGTCATATTGTGACCAACAGTGTCCAGGGTTCTGTAAGTCATATTGTGACCCACATGTCTAGGGTCCTGTTAGTCATATTGTGACCAACAGTGTCCAGGGTTCTGTAAGTCATAGTGTGACCCACAGTGTCCAGGGTCCTGTAAGTCATAGTGTGACCCACAGTGTCATGTAAGTCATAGTGTGACCCACAGTGTCCAGGGTACTGTAAGTCATAGTGTGACCCACAGTGTCAAGTAAGTCATATTGTAGGACATATGCGTGTCCACTATGGCCTGTGATGGAGACCTCAGTAGCAATATGGTGGTTTATATAGGCCATGTCTCACCTCGCTGGTGCTCACTACACTACACACACATCTGTTTGTGACACATAACATTTACTGTACCTTGACCACGTCCCACGTTGGTAATAACTAAGTTGTCATGCTTTCCTCCTGGGGTTCTGACCCTTACTGCATCTCACACAAGACTGGCACTACCATACCCTCGCTATGGTGGCTCACTCCACCTGCTCCAGGTCAGACCAGAGCCACAGGTGACGACCAGGTCTGAGGCACCAGGTCAGACCAGAGCCACAGGTGACGACCAGGTCTGAGGTACCAGGTCAGACCAGTGCCACAGGTGACGGTCAGGTCTGAGGCACCAGGTCAGACCAGAGCCACAGGTGACGACCAGGTCTGAGACACCAGGTCAGACCAGAGCCCCAGGTGACGATCTGAGGCACCAGGTCGGACCAGAGCCCCAGGTGACGACCAGGTCTGAGGCACCAGGTCAGACCAGAGCCCAGGTGACGTCTAGCACCAGGTCGACCCGAGCCAAGGTGACGACCAGGTCTAGGTACCCGGTCAACCAGAGCCACAGGTGACGGTCAGGTCTGAGGCACCAGGTCAGGACAGAGCCACAGGTGACGACCAGGTCTGAGGCACCAGGTCAGACCAAAGCCACAGGTGACGGTCAGGTCTGAGGCACCAGGTCAGACCAGAGCCCCAGGTGACGACCAGGTCTGAGGCACCAGGTCAGACCAAGCCCAGGTGACGACCCGGTCTGAGGCACCAGGTCAGACTAGAGCCCCAGGTGACGGTCAAGTCTGAGGTGCCAGGTCAGACCAGAGCCCCAGGTGACGACCAGGTCTGAGGCACCAGGTCAGACTAGAGCCCCAGGTGACGGTCAAGTCTGAGGTGCCAGGTCAGAACAGTGCCCCATGACGATTGAGCACAGGTAACGAGCCAGGACACAGGTCTGAGGCACCAGGTCAGAACAGAGCCCCAGGTGGTGTAGAACATGGATAGAACAAGAAACAATGATGAACAAAACACACGAGCCAAGGAGAACAATGAAACCAACAAGTAACAAAATAACACAACACAAACAACCACGTGCACAGGAGCGCGTGTGTGTGTTGACAAACACAACAGAAGCAGTGTAAACACAGTGTGTGTGTGTGTGTGTGTGTGTGTGTGTGTGTGTGTGTGTGTGTCTGTGTGTGTGTGTGTTGGTTTGTGGTGGTGTGTGTGTGTGTGTGTTGTGTGTGTGTGTGTGTGATACTGTATGTTCTCTGGGTGTTCGTTCGTTCGCGTGTGTATCTGTTTATGTGTCTGTGTCTACATCTGTCTACGGGTGTTCGTATGTGTGTGCGTGTGTTTGCCTGGGTCGTGTTGTCTACGTCACCGTGCGTCAGACATGCGCACCACTCCAGCCTGGCGATCAAAAAGGCCACAATGTTCCTCTCTGCCGTCCATCACCAGTAACGACCACAGCCCAGTTGCAAAGTTGATAATTGCTGAACCAATGTTTTATCTTGATAATTACAGGTAATTAACCATCTGATAATTGCCTTAAATAGAGTGTAATAGCTCTACAATGGGGTACGTTCATTTATTACCTTACATACCATAATTCTCAGCGTCAATTTATCGATAAATGGACTTCAGCAGCGGTCCATGATAATAGATAAATAGACGTATCTATCGACAGTCTATCATCTGGATTATGAAGGCTATTCCTCATTCAGCCATTAGCCACAGCCTCATTCTTCTACACCACACACGATGGCTCAGTGACACAACCTCATAACACCTCATTGCCACATGCCTCATTCTTCTACACCACACACGATGGCTCAGTGACACAACCTCATAACACCTCATTAGCCACATACCTCATTCTTCTACACCACACACGATGGCTCAGTGACACAACCTCATAACACCTCATAGCCACATGCCTCATTCTTCTACACCACACAAGATGGCTCAGTGACACAACCTCATAACACCTCATAGCCACATACCTCATTCTTCTACACCACACAAGATGGCTGTGTGACAGCCTCATAACACCTCATAGCCACATGCCTCATTCTTCTACACCACACAAGATGGCTTTGTGACACAACCTCATAACACCTCATAGCCACATACCTCATTCTTCTACACCACACAAGATGGCTCCGTGACACAACCTCATAACACCTCATAGCCACATGCCTCATTCTTCTACACCACACAAGATGGCTGTGTGACAACCTCATAACCTCATTCAATCCTCATTCTCTACACCACACAAAGGCGTGCACCATTCCCACGAACGATCAAGCAGATGCCTATTAACCTCAAGTGGCTCGGAACTCTAACCTCATAGCCATGCTCATCTCACACCACCAAGATGGCTCGGCACAACTCACTAGAGGACGTCATAGCCACATACCTATTCTTGCTACACCACACTGGAGGTTGTGCACAACCTCACACTCATAGCACAGCACGTCGTTCGGTCTACACTCACACAAGCATGCTCGTGACACACTCTAGGGTAGACGCCTTTCTTAACCACGATGCTGTGTCGAACAAGCTCATGGGTCAATCATCCATCCTCATCTGTCATGCACGCCACCTGGGTGGTCATGACCACTCACCTAGTCATGTCACGTCCACCTGGGTTGGTCATCACCTCACCTGGTCATGCACGTCCACCTGGGGTCGGTCATCCACTCACCTGTCATGCACTCCACCTGGGGTCGGTGACCACTCACCTGGTCAGTCACGTCTACCTGGGTCAGTCATCCACTCACCTGTCATGCACGTCCACCTGGGGGTCGGTCATCCACTCATGTCATGTACGTCACCTGGGTCGTCATCCACTCACCTGGTCATGCACGTCCACCTGGGGGTCGGTCATCCACTCACCTGGTCATGCACGTCCACCTGGGGGTCGGTCAGCCACTCACCTGGTCATGTACGTCCACCTGGGGTCGGTCATCCACTCACCTGGTCATGCACGTCCACCTGGGGGTCGGTCAGCCACTCACCTGGTCATGCACGTCCACCTGGGGTCGGTCAGCCACTCACCTGGTCATGTACGTCCACCTGGGGTCGGTCATCCACTCACCTGGTCATGCACGTCCACCTGGGGGTTCCCCGGTCATGCACACTCACACCCCTGGTCATGCACGTCCACCTGGGGTCGGTCAGCCACTCACCTGGTCATGTACGTCCACCTGGGGTCGGTCATCCACTCACTGGTCATGCACGTCCACCTGGGGGTTGGTCATCCACTCACCTGGTCATGCACGTTCTGCCCACTGGGTTGGTCACCCTACTGGTCATCACGTCTGCCCAGTTAGTCGTGTGGTGAGCAGTTTACAATCACTCTGCTACATGGCTCGTGTGGTCAAACCTTCGGCGAGGCTCTGTCATTGCCTGAGGGAGGGTGGCCATCCTCTCCCTGCTACTGAACGTAGCGTTGGCTCTGGTGCTGCAGGAGCCCCTGGGGAAAGAGGTCCTGTGTTAATGTATATATATATATATATATATATATATATATATATATATATATATATATATATATATATATATATATATATATATATTTCTTCTTTTTTCAAACTATTCGCCATTTCCCGCATTAGCGAGGTAGCGTTAAGAACAGAGGACTGAGCCTTTGAGGGACTACCCTCACCTGGCCCAATTCTCTGTTCCTTCTTTTGGAAAATTAAAAAAAAAAAAACGAGAGGGGAGGATTCCAGCCCCCCGCTCCCTCCCCTTTTAGTCGCCTTCTACGACACGCAGGGAATACGTGGGAAGTATTCTTGCTCCCCTATCCCCAGGGATAAATATATATATATATATATATATATATATATATATATATATATATATATATATATATATATATATATATATATATCGTAAATAACATGGCCTTGATCAGGGCCTCCAGTTGCCCTGGACTGTAATAAACAACCCAGTACAGCAACACACACACACCTACACACACACCCTCCACACCAGCACATCCCAGCTGGGACACATGGCTATCTGTGTGTGTGTGTGTGTGTGTGTGTGTGTGTGTGTGTGTGTGTTGTGTGTGTGTGTGTGTGTGTGTGTGTGTGTGTGTGTGTGTGTGTGTGTGTACAAACATGGTACATACATATACAAGGTTCAGAGACGGGGCAACATGAGTGTACAACAGACCCATAGTAATCCCACACACGACACAGAACCAACATTAACATGGGGACACCCACTGAGGCCACGAGTCCATAACAAAATCCACAACACACAACCACTGCCTACAACCTACAACAATACCTACAACCTCTACCACACAACACCACCACCACCATAGCCACAACACACAACCACTGCCTACAACAATACCTACAACCTCTACCACACAACACCACCACCACAATAGCCACAACACACAACCACTGCCTACAACAATACCTACAACCCCTACCACACAACACCACAATAGCCACAACACACAACCACTGCCTACAACCACACCTACAACCCCTACCACACACCACCACCACCACAATAGCCACAACACACAACCACAACCACTGCCTACAACAATACCTACAATCCCCTACCACACAACACCACCACCACAATATCCACAACACACAACCACAACCTACAACAATACCTACAACCTCTACCACACAACACCACAATAGCCACAACAACTTGCGTGTGGCAACATAATAAAGACAGCAATACACCTTCCCTGAAACTAAAACCTGGAGGGAAAAAAACCTCGCTTCATTCAGAAAGAAATTGTAGGGTTTTTTCCCCACACGTGTCTGATGTCTTTTTTTTCCCCCAGATGGGTCAGTGTTGGCTGGGGTGTGTAGGTGACCACTGGGTATGTATATATCATCTCTTTATAGTCGAACTCGTATGTAAACATTGTGAAATAAACGTCCTACTGGGGAAGGAGGGTGTCCTACTGGGGAAGGAGGGTGTCCTACTGGGGAAGGAGGGTGTCCTACTGGGGAAGGAGGGTGTCCTACTGGGGAAGGAGGGTGTCCTACTGGGGAAGGAGGTGTCCTACTGGGAAGGAGGTGTCCACTGGGGAAGGAGGGTGTCGTACTGGGGAAGGAGGGTGTCCTACTGGGGAAGGAGGGTGTCCTACTGGGGAAGGAGACGTCCTACTGGGTAAGGAGGCCGTCCTACTGGGGAAGGAGGGTGTCCTACTGGGTAAGGAGGCCGTCCTACTGGGGAAGGAGGGTGTCCTACTGGGGAAGGAGGACGTCCTACTGGGGAAGGAGGGTGTCCTACTGGGGAAAGAGGGTGTCCTACTGGGGAAGGAGACGTCCTACTGGGGAAGGAGGCCGTCCTACTGGGGAAGGAGGGTGTACTACTGGGGAAGGAGGGTGTCCTACTGGGGAAGGAGGGTGTCGTACTGGGGAAGGAGGGTGTCCTACTGGGGAAGGAGACGTCCTACTGGGTAAGGAGGCCGTCCTACTGGGGAAGGAGGGTGTCCTACTGGGTAAGGAGGCCGTCCTACTGGGGAAGGAGGGTGTCCTACTGGGGAAGGAGGACGTCCTACTGGGGAAGGAGGGTGTCCTACTGGGGAAAGAGGGTGTCCTACTGGGGAAGGAGGGTGTCCTACTGGGGAAGGAGGGTGTCCTACTGGGGAAGGAGACGTCCTACTGGGTAAGGAGGCCGTCCTACTGGGGAAGGAGGGTGTCCTACTGGGGGAGGAGGGTGTCCTACTGGGGAAGGAGGGTGTCCTACTGGGGAAGGAGGGTGTCCTACTGGGGAAGGAGACGTCCTACTGGGTAAGGAGGCCGTCCTACTGGGGAAGGAGGGTGTCCTACTGGGGAAGGAGGGTGTCCTACTGGGGAAGGAGGCCGTCCTACTGGAGAAGGAGGGTGTCTATCAAGGTAGAAGGATGAACCCAGCAATTACGCCGGGGGTTCGTCCTCCTCCAGATTAATGTTACGGCCAGAAACCTCTCCCTCAGGGGAGGCCTGAGACAAGGGAGGAGATGGAGGAGGTGATGGAGGAGGTTGGTGATGGAGGAGGTGATGGAGGAGGTTGGTGATGGAGGAGGTGATGGAGGAGGTTGGTGATGAAGGTGGTTGGTGATGGAGGAGGTTGGTGATGGAGGAGGTGATAAAGGGGTGGTTGGTGATGAAGGAGGTTGGTGATGGAGGAGGTTGGTGATGGAGGAGTGGTTGGTGATGAAGGAGGTTGGTGATGGAGGAGGTTGGTGATGGAGGAGTGGTTGGTGATGAAGGAGGTTGGTGATGGAGGAGGTGATGGTTGGGTTGGAAGGGTTTATTGTATAGGTGGGTTGGTGGGGTTTGGGATGGTTTACTGGAGGGGTGGGTTGGTGGGGTTTGGGATGGTTTACTGGAGGGGTGGGTTGGTGGGGTTGAGAGGGTTTACTTACAGGAGGGGTGGGTTGGTGGGGTTTGGGATGGTTTACTGGAGGGGTGGGTTGGTGGGGTTTGGGATGGTTTACTGGAGGGGTGGGTTGGTGGGGTTAGGGATGGTTTACTGGAGGGGTGGGTTGGTGGGGTTTGGGAAGGATTACTGGAGGGGGGGTTGGTTGAGGAGGTTACGAGAACGTATTGCAGTGGTGGTTGGTGTGGGGGGGTTGTTGGTGGAGGGGAGGAGTGGTAGTGATGTGGTTTGGGGAAGTCTGTAGGACCAGGTCGGTGGTGGTGGGTTTGTGTGAAAGAGAGGACACACCTCTCTCTCTCTCTCTCTCTCTCTCTCTCTCTCTCTCTCTCTCTCTCTCTCTCTCTCTCTCTCTCTCCCTCACAGAACGTAAAGGGAGTGAACCATGGCGATGTCGTCAAAGTAATTACTGGAGCTGACCTGATACACGAGATAATAAGACGAAGGTAATAAGGTAATTAAAAGGAGGTGACTGAACTGCACATATATATATGAGAGAGAGAGAGAGAGAGAGAGAGAGAGAGAGAGAGAGAGAGAGAGAGAGAGAGAGAGAGAGAGAGAGAGAGAGAGAGAGAGAGAGAGAGTGAGAGAGAAAAAAGAAATCATGGCATCTCAGGGATGTAAATGTAATTATGACCTTGCCTACCTGTAATTAACCTGTAATACGTCTCGAAGCATGACTTGCACCTGTCATTTTGAGATGACCTAATGACAAAGAATGTTTAATTATTACTTCCGCATTAGCCTAATTACATTCTCATATCATCCTGGTCAAATGTAATCTGGATTTTATCACAGATCCACTGCCAGGGTCGTGCGTCAGCAGCGACAAGTTCAAATCACATCAGGACAAAATGTAATTAGAAAATGTATGAAAATTACCTTCATTGAAATAAAGAATTATGTAATCAATGCACTACATATTTTTCACATCAAAACAAAATGTAGTTAGAAAACGTATGAAAATTACCTTCATTGAAATAAAGAATTATGTAATCAATGTACTACATATTTTTCACATCAGGACAAAATGTAATTAGAAAATGTATGAAAATTACCTTCAATGAAATAAAAAATTATGTAATCAATGTACTACATATTTTTCACATGAGAACAAAATGTAATCAGAAAACGTATGAAAATTACATTTATTGAAAAAGAATTATATGATTAATGTACTACACATTTTGGTTATTTACTCATTACCTGTTCTTCATTTATCTCTGTACTTTATCACTTATTTTCGTACATTTTGATTAATATTTATCTTTTGTTTTCGTACATTTTAATTAATAGACATGAGAGCTCGTTATGTGTTTGATGACAAAATATGACTAAGTGAATAATATAAGAATAATAAACAAGGGAAAATTCATCAAAAATAAAGAATTCAGATGTGATAATGATAATGAATAGTGGAACTTTGACCCCGGAATCATCATCAGTAATATAAGGGTCAAGCAGCCTTGTAATGAGCGATGAACTGATAGATAATCACCCTTATTCCCTGCTACCATAGGGATGTAAAGGGACTGAAGCACCAAACATGGCATACTCTTGCTGCTTTCGCAGGGTCAGAGAGGCGATTCGAACCACCCACTAACGATGAACACACTGAACAAGCAGTTAGCTATGAGCTTAAGCAAATAATAACATCACTATGTACACACAACTTGCCGGGGGGGAGGGGGTTGATATAAACAAGACGTAGACACCCATAACTTGCCTAGGGGGAGGGGGTGATGTAAACAAGACGTAGACACCTACAACTTGTCTGGAGGGGGGAGGGAGTGATGTAAACAAGGCGTAGACACCCACAACTTGCCTAGGGGGAGGGGGTCCATAACTTGTCTAGGGGGAGGGGGTGATATAAACAAGACGTAGACACCCACAACTTTCCTGGGGGGAGGGGGTGATGTAAACAAGGCGTAGACACCCACAACTTGCCTAGGGGGAGGGGGTCCATAACTTGTCTAGGGGGAGGGGGTGATGTAAACAAGGCGTAGACACCCACAACTTGCCTAGGGGGAGGGGGTGATGTAAACAAGGCGTAGACACCCACAACTTGCCTGGGCGGAGGAGGCGATATAGACAAGACACCAAAGACCACGTCTCCCACAAACCATCCACGGACCATAGAAACCCCTACACCATACACCTCCACTCTCACTCACTAGCTCTCCCTACACCATACCCCTCCACTCTCACTCGCCAGCTCTCCCTACACCATACACCTCCACTCTCACTCACTAGCTCTCCCTACACCATACACCTCCACTCTCACTCGCCAGCTCTCCCTACACCATACACCTCCACTCTCACTCGCCAGCTCTCCCTATACTATACACCTCCACTCTCACTCACTAGCTCTCCCTACACCATACATCTCCACTCTCACTCACCAGCTCTCCCTACACCATACACCTCCACTCTCACTCACTAGCTCTCCCTACACCATACACCTCCACTCTCACTCACTAGCTCTCCCTACACCATACCCCTCCACTCTCACTCACCAGCTCTCCCTACACCATACACCTCCACTCTCACTCACCAGCTCTCCCTACACCATACACCTCCACTCTCACTCACTAGCTCTCCCTACACCATACACCTCCACTCTCACTCACCAGCTCTCCCTACACCATACACCTCCACTCTCACTCACCAGCTCTCCCTACACCATACACCCATCCACTCTCCCTCACCAGCTCTCCCTACACCATACACCTCCACTCTCACTCACCAGCTCTCCCTACACCATACACCTCCACTCTCACTCACTAGCTCTCCCTACACCATACACCTCCACTCTCACTCACCAGCTCTCCCTACACCATACCCCTCCACTCTCACTAGCTCTCCCATTCCCACACTGTTCTTTCTCCTGTCTATTCACCTCTCCCTTCTCCCTTTAAGCACCCTAGTGGGGGAAGAAAATAAAGAGGGAGGGAGGGAGGGAAGAGGGAGGGAGGGAAGAGGGAGGGAGGGAAGAGGGAGGGAGGGAAGAGGGAGGGAGGGAAGAGGGAGGGAGTTCAATCCGCATGGTGTCACGCGGGAGAGTTATGGAGGGAGGTAATCCTAAGCCATAAATAATAGCTCGCGCCCCTGGATGTATAAGGAGGTTCAGCTGGGGACGATATCCTTCAGTTCCTATCATAATGCGTCTTGCTGGGGGGCGCCTCCTTCAGGCGGCGCTGACGGCGGCGCTGACGGCGGCGCTGACGGCGGCGCTGACGGCGGTGCTGACGGTGGCGTTGACGGTAGTGCTGACGGCGGCGCTGACGGTAGTGCTGACGGCGGCGCTGACGGCCGTCTGTCTAAGGCAGTTAGAATTTTTTGAGTGTATTAGTTGAGACGACACGGGCATGTGAGGCTGTAATCAAGATTCACACACAACACACACACACACAATATTATATATATATATATATATATATATATATATATATATATATATATATATATATATATACATCACATATTGCCTTCCAACAGCACGGATTCGAACCCGGCACATTTGCGTGATTGCTAGCAATCACGCAAATGTGCCGGGTTCGAATCCTTGCTGTTAGGGGGCATTATATGTTCTATGAAAAGCGCGCATTCAAAAGATATATATATATATATATATATATATAATATATATATATAAATATATATAATATGTGGTATGTGGTATACCGGGGTTGACGTGCTGTCAGTGGATTGAATCAAGGCATGTGAAGCGTCTGGGGTAAACCATGGAAAGCTGTGTAGGTATGTATATTTGCGTGTGTGGACGTATGTATATACATGTGTATGGGGGGGGTTGGGCCATTTCTTTCGTCTGTTTCCTTGCGCTACCTCGCAACCGGGAGACAGCGACAAAGTATTTAAAAAAAAAAAAAAAAAAAAAAAAAATATATATATATATATAATATATATATATAGAATATATATTATATATATATATATATATAATTATATATATATATAAAATCGCATGACAGCTAGAAACTGAGTGTGAACGAATGTGGCCTTTGTTGTGTTTTCCTAGCGCTACCTCGCGCGCGCGTGGGGTGGCGACGAGAATGGATGAAGGCAGCAAGTATGGATATGTGCATGTGTGTATATGTATATGTCTGTGTATGTATATGTAAGTATACGATGAAATGTATAGGTATGTATATGTTCGTGTGTGGGTGTTTATGTACATACATATGTATGTGAGTAGGTCGGGCCATTCTTTCGTCTGTTTCCTTGCGCTACCTCGCTAACGCGGGAGACAGCGACTAAGTATGATCTATATCTATATCTATCTATCTATCTATCTATCTATCTATTATATATATATATATATATATATATATATATATATATATATATATATATATCCTAACCTCTCCCAGGCATCCATTCTATTGACCAACCCCTAGGGGTGGATGAACACCTGGGTTGACTGTGGCCAGCCAGTCGCAACCAAGATTCGAACCTATGCACTCGACCCCGAGCATGTCCGAGAATGCGTCATGGTCAGGAACGCTAACCACTAAACCACAAGAGTCCATAAAGAGAGACTTTTCAACAGTATCTATATAAATAATTGCATCACTGTACACGACAACTTTAACAATGCTCAAGTCGCTTCCACGATCCAAAATCTCTTGAGGTGAACACATATGGCATTGGATCCCATCACGTTACATAACACTCTCCTTATGTAATCTGACCCTACAAAAATTAATAGACGGATCAATCTATAAGTAACCACAACGTATATTGTGTACAGCAACTCTTTCGAGCATCTATAAAATTACTGGTAAGACTTTCCCAAAAACAATATCATCCTAGCTTAAGACTACAGTAATATCAAAAGTTTTCTAACTTAACGAGACCATTAAATTCACACAATGGGGTAATAACGAAATGTTTTTTTTGTACACTGAATGGGCTGTTTAGGTTGAACGCTGTTAAAAAGACGTTCCACCATGATCATAAGCTGAGGTGAGCGTACATATTTTGGATATCATAATCTCCATGATCAATATCGTAGATATTGTGGTGGTCATTGTCAATGAACACTGGACTACATATGCCAAATGTTCAATGAATACTGCACTACATATGCCAAATGTTCAATGAATACTGGACTACATATGCCAAATGTTCAATGAAACATCCACGTTTATGCCAAATGTTCAATGAAAGATCTATATGTTCATCTTGTCCTGTCATATTCCTATGTCCTTTAAGGAGTTTCGTACACGTTTTGTTTCCTTGTTATGCCCTGTGAAGTGTCTCATCTTGTTCTGTTTCATTCCTATGTCCTCTAAGGTGTTTCAGTCTTGTTTCGTTTCATCCCTGTGTCCACTCAGGTACTCAAGTCTCGTATCGTTTCAATCGTATATTCTCGAAGGTGTTTCAATCTTGTTTTGTTTCACCACTTGATCACACAACATGTTTCAGTCTTGTTTCATTTCACCACTGAATTCTACAATATATTTTAATCTTGTTTCATCTTGCCACTTAATCCCACAATATGTTTCAATCTTGTTTCATATCACCATTTAATCCCACAATATGTTTCAATCTTGTTTCATGTCACCATTTAATCCTACAATATGTTTCTATCTTGTTTCATATCACCATTTAATTCTACAATATGTTTCTATCTTGTTTCATATCACCATTTAATCCCACAATATGTTTCTATCTTGTTTCATATCACCATTTAATTCTACAATATGTTTCAATCTTGTTTCATGTCACCATTTAATCCCACAATATGTTTCTATCTTGTTTCATATCACCATTTAATCCCACAATACGTTTCAATGTAGTCTTGTTTCACTACATTATCCCTTAAGACCCCTTCATCTCGCTATGCTCCTGACACACAAAGATCCCACCCCATCATCACCTCCTTCTTCATTAATTAACATATCCTTCCCCATTTCTAAAGACACGCGTCTCCCGCTCCCATGGGAATATAAGATTTAATTACTATGGTGAGGGAAGAGAGACTTAATTAGAGAACAAGTCATTAAATCACCTTATTAAAGGCCACAAATGAAGCTCTTAATTCCCAGGGTGAATCTGACCTCTGTTCCACCTGTACAGGAGATCTGATCCTCTGTTCCACCTGGTACAGGAATCTAACCCTCTGTTCCACTGGTACAGGAGATCTGACCCTCTGTTCATCCTGGTACAGGAGATCTAACCCTCTGTTCCACTGGTACAGGAGATCTGATCCTCTGTTCCACCTGGTACAGAGATCTGACCCTCTGTTCCACCTGTACAGGAGATCTAACCTCTGTTCCACCTGGTACAGGAGAAATGACCTTCTGTTCCACCTAGTATAGGAGATCCGACCCTCTGTTCCACCTGGTACAGGAATCTAACCCTCTGTTCCACCTGTACAGGAGATCTAACCTCTGTTCCACCTGGTACAGGAGATCTAACCCTCTGTTCCACTGGTACAGGAGATCTGATCCTCTGTTCCACCTGGTACAGAGATCTGACCCTCTGTTCCACCTGTACAGGAGATCTGACCCTCTGTTCATCCTGGTACAGGAGATCTGACCCTCTGTTCCACCTGGTACAGGAGATCTAACCCTCTGTTCCACCTGGTACAGGAGATCTGACCCTCTGTTCCACCTGGTACAGGAGATCTGACCCTCTGTTCATCCTGGTACAGGAGATCTGATCCTCTCTTCCACCTGGTACAGGAGATCTGATCCTCTCTTCCACCTGGTACAGGAGATCTGATCCTCTCTTCCACCTGGTACAGGAGATCTGATCCTCTCTTCCACCTGGTACAGGAGATCTGATCCTCTCTTCCACCTGGTACAGGAGATCTGATCCTCTGTTCCACCTGTACAGGAGATCTAACCTCTGTTCCACCTGTACAGGAGATCTGACCCTCTGTTCCACTGGTACAGGAGATCTGATCCTCTGTTCCACCTGTACAGGAGATCTGACCCTCTGTTCCACCTGGTTACAGGAGATCTAACCTCTGTTCCACCTGTACAGGAGATCTAACCTCTGTTCCACCTGGTTACAGGAGATCTAACCCTCTGTTCCACCTGGTACAGGAGATCTAACCTCTGTTCCACCTGTACAGGAGATCTGATCCTCTGTTCCACCTGTACAGGAGATCTGATCCTCTGTTCCACCTGTACAGGAGATCTGACCCTCTGTTCATCCTGGTACAGGAGATCTGATCCTCTCTTCCACCTGGTACAGGAGAAATGACCTTCTGTTCCACCTAGTATAGGAGATCCGACCCTCTGTTCCACCTGTACAGGAGATCTGATCCTCTGTTCCACCTGTACAGGAGATCTGACCCTCTGTTCATCCTGGTACAGGAGATCTAACCCTCTGTTCCACTGGTACAGGAGATCTAACCTCTGTTCCACCTGTACAGGAGATCTAACCTCTGTTCCACCTGTACAGGAGATCTGACCCTCTGTTCATCCTGGTACAGGAGATCTGACCCTCTGTTCCACTGGTACAGGAGATCTAACCTCTGTTCCACCTGGTACAGGAGAAATGACCTTCTGTTCCACCTAGTATAGGAGATCCGACCCTCTGTTCCACCTGGTACAGGAGATCTGACCCTCTGTTCATCCTGGTACAGGAGATCTGATCCTCTCTTCCACCTGGTACAGGAGAAATGACCTTCTGTTCCACCTAGTATAGGAGATCCGACCCTCTGTTCCACCTGGTACAGGAGATCTGACCCTCTGTTCATCCTGGTACAGGAGATCTGATCCTCTCTTCCACCTGGTACAGGAGAAATGACCTTCTGTTCCACCTAGTATAGGAGATCCGACCCTCTGTTCCACCTGGTACAGGAGATCTAACCCTCTGTTCCACCTGGTACAGGAGATCTAACCCTCTGTTCCACCTGGTACAGATCTAACCCTCTGTTCCACCTGGTACAGGAGATCTGACCCTCTGTTCCACCTGGTACAGGAGATCAAACCCTCTGTTCCACCTGGTACAGGAGATCTAACCCTCTGTTCCACCTGGTACAGGAGATCTAACCCTCTGTTCCACCTGGTACAGGAGATCTGACCCTCTGTTCCACCTGGTACAGGAGATCTAACCCTCTGTTCCACCTGGTACAGGAGATCTAACCCTCTGTTCCACCTGGTACAGGAGATCTAACCCTCTGTTCCACCTGGTACAGGAGATCTGACCCTCTGTTCCACCTGGTACAGGAGATCTGACCTCTGTTCCACCTGGTACAGGAGATCTGACCCTCTGTTCCACCTGGTACAGGAGATCTGACCCTCTGTTCCACCTGGTACAGGAGATCTAACCCTCTGTTCCACCTGGTACAGGAGATCTAACCCTCTGTTCCCTTAGTACAGATCTAACTCCCCGGGGTTTGGTTATACCCGGAAATCTTGGACCCCTGTTAAAATCCTAAGACACCCAAAGACCCCCTGGGGTTCGGGCCAACACTGCCGGGGTTAGAACAACGCCCCCGTGACTCCTGCAGTGGGGTCAATACCAGAAGGCGCTTAGAGTTGGGGGCATACCCACCCCCCCCCCCCCCCCCCCCCCCCCCCCCCCCCCCCCCCCCCCCCCCCCCCCCCCCCCCCCCCCCCCCCCCCCCCCCCCCCCTCCTGAGTAGGGGCAAGTAACCATAAGTCCTGTAGTCCATGTCTAACTCAGATCTAAGTACAGTTATGACCAGTCCTTATTGATTCCTAAGTCCAGTCAGTAATTCATGATTCCTGAAGTCCAGTCAGTAATTCATGATTCCTGAAGTCCAGTCGGTAATTCATGATTCCTGAAGTCCAGTCAGTAATTCATGATTCCTGAAGTCCAGTCAGTAATTCATGATTCCTGAAGTCCAGTCAGTAATTCATGATTCCTGAAGTCCAGTCAGTAATTCATGATTCCTGAAGTCCAGTCAGTGATTCAATTGAATTCCCTGAATCCGTCGTAATTCATGATTCCTGAAGTCCAGTCAGTAATTCATGATTCCTGAAGTCCAGTCAGTGATTCATGATTCCTGAAGTCCAGTCAGTGATTCATGATTCCTGAAGTCCAGTCAGTGATTCATGATTCCTGAAGTCCAGCCAGTAATTCATGATTCCTGAAGTCCAGTCAGTAACTCATGATTCCTGAAGTCCAGTCAGTGATTCATGATTCCTGAAGTCCAGTCGGTGTTCCATGACTTCAGAGGTCCATGACTCTCGTGGGCCAGGGGTACTCCTTTGGCACCCGGGTCTTGGGTTAACATCCCAGTGCTCCAGGGTTGAGTCATCACCCCAGAGCTTCTGGGGACCCCTATCATCACCCCAGAGATACCTGGGGACCCCTATCATCACCCCAGAGCTTCTGGGGACCCCTATCATCACCCCAGAGCTTCTGGGGACCCCTATCATCACCCCAGAGCTTCTGGGGACCCCTATCATCACCCCAGAGCTTCTGGGGACCCCTATCATCACCCCAGAGCTTCTGGGGACCCCTATCATCACCCCAGAGCTTCTGGGGACCCCTATCATCACCCCAGAGATACCTGGGGGAAGTGGGAGAAACTGGGGGTGCGGTCGGTCCAGACCTCTGAACCT
>NC_092269.1:9694227-9701727 GCF_036320965.1 Panulirus ornatus
TAACAGTCTGCAACTGATGGCAACCTGTCAGTGCTCCAGTATAATGAACCTTATGATGCCCTATCTTAAGGAATATAATAGTGTGCGACTCTGGGGGAAACTGCTGACTGAGATGGTATACTGAGCCTTAAGGTACCCTGACGTAAGGTGGAGAACAGCCCGAGGGTGAGGGAGCTAATATACTGAACCTTATGATATCCTAACATAAGGCGGAGAACAGCCTGTGAGAGAGGGTGTGTGAACCGTATTATGAGCCTTATGGTATCTCAACATAAGGCGGAGAACAGCCTTGAGAGAGGGTAAAGGAACCAGTATACTGAGCTTATGGTACCCTGACATAAGGTGGAAAACAGCCTTCGCTTGTCATGGCTAAGGCAGCCACAACTTTCCCCATCAGACAGTTGTTGTCACCAGCAATCATCTGGTTGTTGTTGTTGTTGTTGTTGTTGTTGTTGTGATGTGTCTTTGTTGAGGTTGGCCGTCGAGGTTGTGAGGTTGTGAGGTGTGAGGTTGTGAGGTTGTAGTTACGATGCTTCGCTGTTCTTGTGAATGTTTCTGTGTGTCTCTCTGATGTGTGTCCCCAGTTGTGTCCCCCAGATGTGTCGCCAGGTGTGTCCCCCAGGTGTGTCCCCCTGGTGTGTCCCCCCAGCTATGTCCCCAGATGTGTCCCCCAGGTGTGTCCCCCCAGGTGTGTCCCCAGCTGTGTCCCCAGGTGTGTCCCCCCAGGTGTGTCCCAAGATGTGTCCCCCAGTGTCCTAGGTATGTCCCCCCAGGTGTCCCCCCAGGTGTGTCCCTCAGGTATGTCCCCAGATGTGTCCCCAGCTGTGTCCCCCAGCTCTGTCCCCCCAAGCTATGTCCCCAGCTGTATCCCCAGGTATTTTCCCCCAGGTGTGTCCCCCACCTGTCGTCCCCCAGTTGTATCCCCAACTGTGCTCTCCAGCTGTATGCCCAGCTATGTCCCCCAGCTGTCGTCCCCCAGCTGTCGTCCCCAAGCTGTCGTCCCCCAGAGCTGTCGCTCGTCGTCGAACGTGAGAATAGAATCCTCCAAGATCTTTCTCTCAAGACGACAATCCCTCAAAAGAAATGAAAAAATACACATTAATATTCTTTCTACCTGTCTTCCCCCACACCCGTCCCCCATCCCTCTAAGGATTCTATCATCCCCACAGGTGAGAATCCTTCGTAACCACCTTCCCCTTTCAAGGTCAGAAGAATCCACCCACGTGTACTTTCCCCATCCATGAGGTGGAAATCCTTTATTTTTAAAAAAAGGTCTCTCTCTCTCTCTCTTTCTCTCTCTCTCTCTCTCTCTCTCTCTCTCTCTCTCTCTCTCTCTCTTCTCTCTCTCTCTCTCTCTCTCTCCTCTCTCTCTTCCCTCATCAAAGGTGGCAAATCCTTCACAAACGCTTTTCCCTCCACGACCGTTCATCCCCCAAAGGTTTTGCCCCACCCGGCTTGATCACCCAGAGATGGGAGGACTCTCACACACACACACAACCTGGAGACACACACATCACAGCCAAGACGAGGCTGGACATGGAAACTGGAAACCAAAATGGTTTAGGGAGAGGGACTGGAAAGGCGGCTGACTGGAATGGAGTTAAAGAACTCTTTCCAGGAAGCAGTTTTTTGCTACTGAGAGAAAAGGAGGGTCAACTGGAAGAGCGAGGGGAACACTGGCCCAGCAGAGCCTGGCTGCTGACCAACAGACAGGCCTGCTGTGGAGGGAGGCAACAGACAGGCCTGCTGTGGAGAGAGAGGCAACAGACAGGCCTACTGTGGAGGGAAAGGCAACAGGCCTGCTGTGGAGGGAGAGGCAACAAACAGGCCTGCTCTGAAGGATTAGGTAACAGACAGGCCTACTGTGGAGAGAGAGGCAACAGACAGGCCTGCTGTGGAGGGTGAGGCAACAGACAGGCCTGCTGTGGAGGGAGAGGCAACAGACAGGCCTGCTGTGGAGGGAAGGCAACAGACAGGCCTACTGTGGAGGGAGAGGCAACAGACAAGCCTGCTGTGGAGGGAGAGGCAACAGACAGGCCTGCTCTGGAGGGAGAGGCAACAGACAGGCCTACTGTGGAGGGAAAGGCAACAGACAGGCCTACTGTGGAGGAAAGGCAACAGACAGGCCTGCTGTGGAGGGAGAGGCAACAGACAGGCCTACTGTGGAGGGAGAGGCAACAGACAGGCCTGCTGTGGAGAGAGAGGCAACAGACAGGCCTGCTGTGGAAGGAGAGGCAACAGACAGGCCTGCTCTGGGAGGAGAGGCAACAGACAGGCCTGCTGTGGAGGAAAGAGGCAACAGACAGGCCTACTGTGGAGGGAGAGGCAACAGACAGGCCTGCTGTGGAGGGTGAGGCAACAGACAGGCCTACTGTGGAGGAAAGAGGCAACAGACAGGCCTGCTGTGGAGGGTGAGGCAACAGACAGGCCTGCTCTGGGAGGAGAGGCAACAGACAGGCCTGCTGTGGAGAGAGAGGCAACAGACAGGCCTGCTGTGGAGGTAGAGGCAACAGACAGGCCTGCTGTGGAGGGAGAGGCAACAGATAGGCCTGCTGTGGAGGGAGAGGCAACAGACAGGCCTGCTGTGGAGGGAGAGGCAACAGACAGGCCTACTGTGGAGGAAAGAGGCAACAGACAGGCCTGCTGTGGAGAGAGAGGCAACAGACAGGCCTGCTGTGGAGAGAGAGGCAACAGACAGGCCTGCTGTGGAGGGTGAGGCAACAGACAGGCCTACTGTGGAGGAAAGAGGCAACAGACAGGCCTGCTGTGGAGAGAGAGGCAATAGACAGGCCTGCTGTGGAGGGAAGAGGCAACAGACAGGCCTACTGTGGAGGGAGAGGCAACAGACAGGCCTGCTGTGAGGAAAGAGGCACCAAAAGTCTACGGGGTTACCTACAAACACTTCACTAACTCAACAGAAAGTCTACGGACTTACCTACGAATATTACACTAACGCACACGAAAGTCTACGGATCTAACTACAAACATTTCACTAACAGAACAGACTGTTTTTAATGTATATTTTTTTCTAGTCTATTCCAATTCATTGTTCTACGTTGCAGGCTCCAGCCACGGACAAAAGTCCACACCGAGGCTGAGCCTTAATTGGAATAGAAGGAGATTGACGAAAGGTAAAGGAAGAAGAGACAAGGGAAAGTATTAACGAATTCCAGAGGATGTGAAATGCCTGCCTTTTTGAAATGGGCCAGGTCATGGTTACTGGGAAAGACATGAGAGGGTTGAGAGTTCCAAAGCTTCGACGTGTAGGGAAAGAAACAGTTATCAAAACGGCCCACCTTCGAGTTCATGATGGCCATTCAATAATCATCTGGCGGTGCAGGTTGCTGAGTATGGCATAGGGGGCACACAAGCACCCAGCTCTCGGGAGCAAAACAGAAGTAATATCTATAGAAGAGGGAGAGTGAACCAACAATGAGGCGTAGGGCAAGCGGGTCGAGTTTTGCAGTTCTCCTAGGAGAATTCATGAGTCGGATCGCTTCATCATTCTCCCTTTCAAAATCAAGTAAGCGTAACCGAGTTACCAGACCTGGTAATTACGACGAGAATAAACATGGCAGGCTTTGTTTATCAGTCGCAGTTGGGCGATTCCTGCCCAACTGCGATCACTGGCTGTTGACACGGACGGCGGTGTTGGGCTGAGTCTTGCCCAACTTGGGTCATTGGTTTGGTAGAGGCAATTCTTGCCCCACCTCCCCCACCTCTACACCCACTAATTACCATAATCATCTCACGTTATATGACTATTATTTTCCCATTACACAGTGATATATATCATGGCTCAAAATACAGCTGGAAATAAATAGCAGTTTATTTTCTCCTCGTACGTACGTGTGTGAGAAGTGTTTGTTGGATGTTGGGGAAGGTTAATTAGCCGACCTCGTTAAGAAACCTCTAGTTGGTAATTAGTTAGGTTTAGGTAATGATGATGATAGTGATGATGATGATAGTGATGGAGATGGTGAGGAAAGTGATGGTTGTAATAATGATGGTGATGATGATGGTTGTAACCATAGTAACAATGGTGTGGGTACTGCCCTGACCCAGGGCCACACCCTGAGCCACACCATCATAGCGTGTAACACTGTCGGAGCCACATCCTCAACCAGACCTCTCCAGTGTGTGACGGTGTTATGGCCACACCCTGAGCCAGACAACCCCAGGATGTGACAGTATCAGGGCCAGACCCTGAGCCAGACAACGCTAGGATGTGACAGTATCAGGGCCAGACCCTGAGCCAGACAACCCTAGGATGTGACAGTATCAGGGCCAGACCCTGAGCCAGACAACGCTAGGATGTGACAGTATCAGGGCCACACCCTGAGCCAGACAACCCTAGGATGTGACAGTATCAGGGCCACAGCCTGAGCCAGACAACCCTAGGATGTGACAATATCAGGGCCACACCCTGAGCCAGACAACTCTAGGACGTGACAGTATCAGGGCCACACCCTGAGCCAGGCAACCCTAGGACGTGACAGTATCAGGGCCAGACCCTGAGCCAGACCTGAGGGCACCGTGCACGTCACTGGCCCTGGTGGTGTGAGAGCAGGACTCCTGGGTAGGAGGGAGGTGGTCAGTGTGGAGCAGCTGTGGTGTGTGGTGTGTGGTGATGATGATCATTGTAACGTCAGGGAGGTGGATGGTGGCCAGGGGTTGTAGTCTGGGGGATGTACGTACGTGTGGTTTTGTGGCCTTGTTAGGCTTGTTTGACCGTGGACGGGAGGAGGAGGATCGAGCATGTGAAGCGTAGTTTAAGTTGATGACAAGAGTTTGTGGAGGATAAGAAGGGATTCCCCTCCCTTGTCCCAAGCTGGAGGTGTCAGTAATCATTCGAAGGATGATGAAATGGTCGATGGTGTTCGTGGTCATGTGTGTGTGTGTGTGTGTGTGTGTGTGTGTGTGTGTGTGAGGTCCACAGTAGAGCTGGTGTGGTTTCCGCTGGGTGGAGGTGGTTTCCGAAGCTTCTCTTCTCAAAAGCCTTGATCAATTTTAATATTTTCCCACCGTGGTGAAACATGGTCCGTCCGTCTCCCTGCGGGCCAGCCATCTGGACGGGAATGGCCCCCCACACATCAGAGACCCGGGGCCATATATCTGGTCCGCCGGTTCATGTGTGGTCTTTACTCCTAAGACCATTACGAGGGGGGGATCAATAGGCAAACAAACGCCAGTGGAACCAAACGCTTGAGTGTATAACGTCCGTCAGGTGTTTGTGATAACAGAATCTGATCTATTGTGTCATCTATACACATGACACACACACACACACACACACACACACACACACACACACACACACACACACACACGAGGACCTTCTGCCCCTGGAAGCAACCTCCATTTCCAGCGTCGTCCAGGTTTTGTGATATGCCAATGGTCGTGTGTGATCATCAGGGCAACGATCATGATACATGATGTCCGGACGTGTCATGATCACTACATATGTCATGCAACATTGTACCTCTTACATATGTGTCCAGCCACATATTTCCTGCAACATTGTACCTCTTACATATATGTCCAGCCACATATGTCCTGCAATATTGTACCTCTTACATATATGTCCAGCCACATATGTCCTGCAATATTGTACCTCTTACATATATGTCCAGCCACATATGTCCTGCAATATGGCCACTCTTACATATATGTCCAGCCACATATGTCCTGCAACATTGTACCTCTTACACATGTGTCCAGCCACATATGTCCTACAGTACTGTCACTATGAACACCCACCACATAATTCACTATGAACACCCACCACATAATTCACTATGAACACCCACCACATAGTTCACTATAAACACCCACCACATAGTTCACTATGAACACCCACCACATAATTCACTATGAACACCCACCACATGGTTCACTATGAACACCCACCACATAGTTCACTATGAACACCCACCACATGGTTCACTATGAACACCCACCACATAGTTCACTATGAACACCCACCACATAGTTCACTATGAACACCCACCACATAGTTCACTATGAACACCCACCACATGGTTCACTATGAACACCCACCACATAGTTCACTATGAACACCCACCACATAGTTCACTATGAACACCCACCACATAGTTCACTATGAATACCCACCACATAGTTCACTATGAACACCCAGCACATAGTTCACAATGAACACCCACCACATAGTTCACTATGAACACCCACCACATGGTTCACTATGAACACCCACCACATAGTTCACTATGAACACCCACCACATGGTTCACTATGAACACCCACCACATAGTTCACTATGAACACCCACCACATAGTTCACTATGAACACCCACCACATAGTTCACTATGAATACCCACCACATAGTTCACTATGAACACCCACCACATAGTTCACTATGAACACCCACCACATGGTTCACTATGAACACCCACCACATAGTTCACTATGAACACCCACCACATAGTTCACTATGAATACCCACCACATAGTTCACTATGAACACCCACCACATGTTCACTATGAACACCCACCACATAGTTCACTATGAACACCCACCACATAGTTCACTATGAAAACATACCCACCACATAGTTCACTATGAACACCCACCACATAGTTCACTATGAACACCCAGCACATAGTTCACAATGAACACCCACTAGTTTACTATGAACACCCACCACATAGTTCACCATGAACACCCACCACATAGTTCACTAGACAGGCACAGTAATGAGGATCATCTTTCAAAACATCAGTAATTAAAGTACAGATGATGATGATGATACATACTTTCATAATGACACACATGATTATCACATGGTCTCGTAATTATGTCATAATTACTTTGATAAAGGTCATCATGCTGTATGTTTACTGATCTCCAAAAACAACAACAGTTATCAATTATCGCCTTTCATAAATACATATAAAAAAAAAACAATGATCAAATTATTATATCTTGTCAAGCATTTTCTTGAACCATTGTTTACTTGTAGACATTAAGGTAACTGTAAACATTATACCTGGGTCAATACAGTGTTCTAATAACCGTATATGACCCTAATTACCATAGGCAATGTGAGGGTTATCGACCTTAGACATTAACGAGTGTGGATAATGGTATACTCCTGCTTAGTAAAGCCAACGTGTTCTCATCTCTCTTCAAAATTGATCGCCCATTTCCAGCTCCACATATTCTAATGGTTTGAACAAACATTTCCGGGGAAAAACGTTGTGGAAAAACGTTGTAATGTGATACAAAATAAACGTAGATGGTTATGGGTATTATGAACGTTTTTCTCTCCAATAGTCATTTAAAAACACGTTCACCTAATGAGGTCAATTTCTTTTTTCACCAGATATTCTCTTCTGGGGGTACCCCGTAGTCTGTGCCAGCTGACCCAACCCCCAGACAACAGTTTATACCAGCTGACCCAACCCCCAGACAACAGTCTATACCAGCTGACCCAACCCCCAGACAACAGTCTATACCA
>NC_092269.1:9706727-9719227 GCF_036320965.1 Panulirus ornatus
GGGAGGGAGGAAGGTAGGGTGGCCAGGGGAGGGAGGGAGGTAGGGTGGCCAGGGAGGGAGGGAGGAGGGTGGCCAGGGGAGGGAGGAAGGTAGGGTGGCCAGGGAGGGAGGGAGGGAGGTAGGGTGGCCAGGGGAGGGAGGAAGGTAGGTGGCCAGGGGAGGGAGGGAGGTAGGGTGGCCAGGGAGGAGGGAGGGAAGTAGGGGGCCAGGGGGGAGGGAGGGAGGTAGGGTGGCCAGGGGAGGGAGGGAGGAGGTGCAGGGAGGAGGGAGGTAGGGTGGCCAGGGGAGGAGGTGGAGGGAGGGAGGAGGTAGGGTGGCCAGGGGAGGGAGGGAGGTAGGGTGGCCAGGGGAGGGAGGGAGGGGTAGAGGGTGGCCAGGGGAGGGAGGGAGGTAGGGGGCCAGGGGAGGGAGGGAGGTAGGGTGGCCAGGGGAGGGAGGAGGGGCAGGAGGGGGAAGTAGGGTGGCAGGGAGGGAGGGAGTAGGGTAGGGTGGCCAGGGGAGGGAGGAAGGAGGGGGTGGCCAGGGGAGGGAGGGAGGGAGGTAGGGTGGCAGGAGAGGTGGAGGGAGGGAGGTAGGGTGGCCAGGGGAGGGAGGAGGGAGGTAGGGTGGCCAGGGGAGGGGAGGTGGTGCCAGGGGAGGTAGGGTGGGCCAGGGGAGGGAGGGAGGGAGTAGGGTGGCCAGGGGAGGGAGGGGGGAGGTAGGTGGCAGGGAGGGAGGGATAGTAGGGTGCCAGGGGAGGGGGAGGGAGGTAGGGTGGCCAGGGGAGGGAGGGAGGGAGAGGTAGGGTGGCCAGGGAGAGGGAGGAGGGAGGGAGGTAGGGTGGCCAGGGGAGGAGGGAGGGAGGGAGGTAGGGTGGCCAGGGGAGGGAGGGAGGGAGGTAGGGTGGCCAGGGGAGGGAGGGAGGGAGGGAGGTAGGGTGGCCAGGGGAGGGAGGGAGGGAGGTAGGGTGGCCAGGGGAGGGAGGGAGGGAGGGAGGTAGGGTGGCCAGGGGAGGGAGGGAGGGAGGGAGGTAGGGTGGCCAGGGACATCTTGATCAGAGTCAGCCAGTCATGTGGTGACTCTCCTGTGTGTGTGGCCAGCATGATGGCCAGGTGACTCTACTTGTGAAGCATTATACCAGGTAGAGTTCATGTGCAGTACATATGGAGACTTCCTCTTCATTACCAAGAATGATCATCTGTTTCCCACAAGGATTAATATATAATGATCATGTTTCCCACAAGGATTAATATATATTGATCATGTTTCCCACAAGGATTAATATATATTGATCATGTTTCCCACAAGGATTAATATATAATGATCATGTTTCCCACAAGCCTTAACATATAATGATCATGTTTCCCACAAGGATTAATATATAATGATCATGTTTCCCACAAGGATTAATATATAATGATCATGTTTCCCACAAGGATTAATATATAATGATCATGTTTCCCACAAGCATTAACATATAATGATCATGTTTCCCACAAGGATTAATATATAATGATCATGTTTCCCACATGGATTAATATATAATGATCATGTTTCCCACATGGATTAATATATAATGATCATGTTTCCCACAAGGATTAATACATAGTAATCATCTGTTTCCCACAAGGATTAATACATAGTGATCATCTGTTTCCCCCAAGGATTGATATAAATCAATGATATCATGATTAATTTCCTTACGAAGTCAATGATCAGAGAAATCTGAACGAGCCCCAACCCCCCAAACTGGTCTTTTAATCAATAATCACACCATTAATCGAACCTGTTCCAGACAGGTACTAGAATATAATCACTGCAATTGCCAGATGTCTTTCGTTCCACTAATTATAACTAGGTAATTAAGTGAGGTAATTCACATAAAGTGTGAATGTTATTGTGATAATTAGTGTTAATGAAATGACTAATCAGGGGTTCAGCTGACGAAGATTGATCCATTACTGATATGCAAACAAGGACGAATATTACCATTACTGGCTATCATTTTCATCCCTAGGTCAGATTGGGTCATTTGGTCACAATATGTGAGATATACGCCTCTCTGACTGCCAGGTCAATAGCCTCTACCAGGTCATCATCATCCAGGGTCAGAATATTCTTGGTCATCATCATCATCATCATCCAGGATCAGGGTATTCATGGTCATCATCATCATCATCCAGGGTCAGAGTATTCATGGTTCATCATCCAGGATCAGGGTATTCATGGTCATCATCATCATCATCATCCAGGATCAGGTATTCATGGTCATCATCATCATCATCCAGGGTCAGGGTATTCATGGTCATCATCATCATCATCCAGGATCAGAGTATTCATGGTCATCATCATCATCATCCAGGATCAGAGTATTCATGGTCATCATCATCATCATCCAGGGTCAGAGTATTCATGGTCATCATATCCAGGATCAGGGTATTCATGGTCACATCATCATCATCCAGGATCAGGGTATTCATGGTCATCATCATCATTCCAGGATCAGGGTATTCATGGTCATCATCATCATCATCATCCAGGATCAGGTATTCATGGTCATCATCATCATCATCATCCAGGATCAGAGTATTCATGGTCATCATCATCATCATCATCCAGGATCAGAGTATTCATGGTCACATCATCATCATCCAGGTCAGGTATTCATGGTCATCAATCACAGGATCAGGGTATTCATGGTCATCATCATCATCATCCAGGGTCAGGTATTCATGGTCATCATACACACCAGGATCAGAGTATTCATGGTCATCATCATCATCCAGGATCAGAGTATTCATGGTCATCATCATCATCATCCAGGGTCAGGGTATTCATGGTCATCATCATCATCCAGGGTCAGGTATTCATGGTCATCACATCATCATCATCCAGGTCAGGTATTCATGGTCATCATCATCATCATCCAGGTCAGAGTATTCATGGTCATCATCATCATCATCCAGGATCAGGTATTCTTGGTCATCATCATCATCATCCAGGGTCAGGTATTCATGGTCATCATCATCATCATCCAGGGTCAGAGTATTCATGGTCATCATCATCATCCAGGATCAGAGTATTCATGGTCATCATCATCATCATCCAGGATCAGGTATTCATGGTCATCATCACATCATCATCCAGGTCAGGTATTCATGGTCATCATCATCATCATCCAGGATCAGAGTATTCATGGTCATCATCATCATCTCATCCAGGATCAGGTATTCATGGTCTCATCATCATCATCATCCAGGATCAGGTATTCATGGTCATCATCATCATCATCCAGGGTCAGAGTATTCATGGTCATCATCATCATCATCCAGGATCAGAGTATTCATGGTCATCATCATCATCATCCAGGGTCAGAGTATTCATGGTCATCATCATCATCATCCAGGGTCAGAGTATTCATGGTCATCCATATATCATCCAGGATCAGGGTATTCATGGTCATCATCATCATCATCATCCAGGATCAGGGTATTCATGGTCATCATCATCATCATCCAGGGTCAGAGTATTCATGGTCATCATCATCATCATCCAGGATCAGGGTATTCATGGTCATCATCATCATCATCATCATCATCCAGGGTCAGGGTATTCATGGTCATCATCATCCAGGGTCAGAGTATTAAGGTCATTCCAGTACCAGGGATTTGTCCATTCCAGTTTCCAGTGTGAAGTTGAAGGTCAGGGAGGGAGGGATCCAGGCTGGGGGGGAGGTGTGACCTTGTCTTGTGTTGGAGCAAATGATAACTTTGGTCAAGGTCAAAAGTTCAAAGGTTATCAAGTTCCACTGATCTAAGTTGACGGGTCAATAATATCCACTACAGAGACTTTGGTCCTTAATGTTGTGGTCAATACTGTGACCTGGGTTTAGTTGTCATACCTGAAATGTGACACAGGTCATGATGACACAGGTCATGATGGCACAGGTCATGGTGGCACAGGGCATGATGGCACAGGTCATGATGGCACAGGTAATGATGGTACAGGTCATGATGACACAGGTCACGGTGGCACTGGTCATGATGCCACTGATCACGATGGCACAGGTCATGATGGCACAGGTCATGGCGGCACAAGTCATGATGGCACTGGTCATGATGCCACTGATCATGGTGGCACAGGTCATGATGGCACTGGTCATGATGCCACTGATCACGATGGCACAGGTCATGATGGCACAGGCACACAGGTCATGGTGGTACAGGTCATGATGGCACAGGTCACGGTGGCACAAGGTCATGATGATACAGGTCACGGTGGGGGAAGGTCACAGTAAGAACCCGGGTCACTCACATCATCAAAGACGTACACACTCACGATAACCAGATGATGTATGATAAGAGATAACTACATCGTAAACCCAATTATCTCCATTTACTGTCAATTATTTATCAAGTAATTCCATAATAATCAAGGATTCATCTTTATATGATCGATGATGATCAATACGAGCACTCTAATATAACGTAACTATAATGTTATTATTAGTTAATCGACGTAATATGGGATTATCAGTAATTAATCAAATGCTATATGCAAATATGGATAATCCTCGATTATACTCTCGTATAATTGACCGTTAACCCCTTGAGCACGACGGTACGACCCTTGCGCCATCGTACGACCCTTGAGCACGACGGTACGACCATCGAGCACGACGGTACGCCCCTTAAGCACGATGGTTCGACCCTTGAGCACGACGGTACAACCCTTGAGCACGACGGTACGTCCCTTGAGCACGACGGTACAACCCTTGAGCACGACGGTACAACCCTTGAGCACGACGGTACGCCCCTTAAGCACGATGGTACGACCCTTGAGCACGACGGTACAACCCTTGAGCACGACGGTACGACCCTTGAGCACGACGGTACGACCCTTCAGCACGACGGCACAACCCTTGAGCACGACGGTACGTCCCTTGAGCACAACGGCACAACCCTTGAGCACGACGGTACAACCCTTGAGCACGACGGTACAACCCTTGAGCACGACGGTACGACCCTTGATCACGACGGTACGACCCTTGAGCACGACGGTACAACCCTTGAGCACGACGGTACGACCCTTGAGCACGACGGTACGATCCTTGAGCACGACGGTACGACCATCGAGCACGACGGTACGCCCCTTAAGCACGATGGTACGACCCTTGAGCACGACGGTACAACCCTTGAGCACGACGGTACGACCCTTGAGCACGACGGTACGACCCTTGAGCACGACGGCACAACCCTTGAGCACGACGGTACGTCCCTTGAGCACAACGGCACAACCCTTGAGCACGACGGTACAACCCTTGAGCACGACGGTACAACCCTTGAGCACGACGGTACGACCCTTGATCACGACGGTACGACCCTTGAGCACGACGGTACAACCCTTGAGCACGACGGTACGACCCCTTGAGCACGACGGTACGATCCTTGAGCACGACGGTACGACCTTTGAGCACGACGGTACGACCCTTGAGCACGACGGTACGACCCTTGAGCACGACGGTACAACCCTTGAGCACGACGGTACGACCCTTGAGCACGACGGCACAACCCTTGAGCACGACGGTACAACCCTTGAGCACGACGGTACGACCCTTGAGCACGACGGTACGACCCTTGAGCACGACGGTACAACCCTTGAGCACGACGGTACAACCCTTGAGCACGACGGTACGACCCTTGAGCACGACGGTACAACCCTTGAGCACGACGGTACAACCCTTGAGCACGACGGTACAACCCTTGAGCACGACGGTACGACCCTTGAGCACGATGGTACGACCTTTGAGTCATGATATACTATGGTGCCATAGTATACTGTCAACATATTCTACAATACTTGCTTTATAAAGGCACCATAGCCTACCATGACGGCATGTGGGAGCTACACAACATATGCTGGCAGCAGAATACATTACAGCAACATATCATCCCTTGGCAGACCAACATACCAACCCATGATGACAGCATATCATGACAGAATATGATGACATGATTTCTCATGACAGAATATAATGATAAGATACATACAGAAGCAGCATATGATGAAGATCAACATACCATGGCAGTATGTGGTGACACAACATACCATAAGTGTACGGTGACACAACATACAATAACAGCATAGGATAGCAAGACAACATGCCATAGTATTATGAGATAGCAGCACAACATACTACTACAACATATGAGGTAACACAACATAACGAGGGTAACCAACATATGAGGTAACACACCATAACGAGGGTAACCAACATATGAGGTAACACAACATAACGAGGGTAACCAACATATGAGGTAACACAACATAACGAGGGTAACCAACATATGAGGTAACACAACATAACGAGGGTAACCAACATATGAGGTAACACAACATAACGAGGGTAACCAACATATGAGGTAACACAACATAACGAGGGTAACCAATATATGAGTTAACCTAACGAGGATAACCAACATATGAGGTAACACAACATAACGAGGGTAACCAACATATGAGGTAACACAACATAACGAGGGTAAGCAACATATGAGGTAATACAACATAACGAGGGTAACCAACATATGAGGTAACACAACATAACGAGGGTAACCAACATATGAGGTAACACAACATAACGAGGGTAACCAACATATGAGGTAACACAACATAACGAGGGTAAGCAACATATGAGGTAATACAACATAACGAGGGTAACCAACATATGAGGTAACACAACATAACAAAGTTAACCAACATATGAGGTAACACAACATAACGAGGGTAACCAACATATGAGTTAACCTAACGAGGGTAACCAACATATGAGGTAACACAACATAACGAGGGTAACCTATATATGAGGTAACCCAACATAACGAGGGTAACCAACGTATGAGGTAACACAACATAACGAGGGCCGTCCGTCCGTAGTGGTAATTAAGATAAGTCAATCAGACCAAACGTAAAGCTACGTGCGCGTCCGCCACCATTAATATCTAAATCGAGCCGGAAGCACAAAATGAGATATGCAAATTGGGCTGAAAATTATACTGGTTATGTCATTGATTTTCCCCAGACTGGAGAGAGGTTTGTCACTGAACCAGGACGAAGTTAAATGATGAAGTTTTGCGGGAGAATATCCTGTTATATTGCTGCAGAATATCGTGAAGTTTTGCGGTAGAATATCCTGTTATATTGCTGCAGAATATCGTGAAGTTTTGGGGTAGAATATCCTGTTATATTGCTGCAGAATATTGTGAAGTTTTGCGGGACAATACCCTCTTATATTGTTGCAGAATATTGTAACATTTTGGGGTAGAATATCCTGGTATAATGCTGTAGAATATCGTAAAGTTTTGCTGTAGAATATCCTGTTAGTGTTGTTGCAGAATATCGTGAAGCTTTGGGTAGAATATCCTGCTATCATGCTGCAGAATATCGTGAGGTTTTGGGTAGAATATCCTGCTATATAGCTGCAGAATATCGTGAAGTTTTGGGGTAGGATATTGTTATAATGCTGCTGAATATCGTGAAGTTTTGGGGTAGGATATCGTTATAATGCTGCTGAATATTGTGAAGTTTTGGGGTAGGATATCGTTATAATGCTGCTGAATATCGTGAAGTTTTGGGGTAGAATATCCTGTTATAATGCTGCAGAATATCTGTAGATCATATACCATAATCTACACCAGTCACCGTCCCTCATAAACTCATTTCAATATTGGCCTCATACGTCCCAACCATCATACCTCACAACTCACAACACTACTGTACCATCAGCAAGGGAGGGTGGGTGACCCACCCTAGTCAGTGAGGGAGGGATGGTGGGTAACCCACCGCGGTCAGTGAGGGAGGGAGGGTGGGTGACCCACCCAAGTCAGTGAGGTAGGGATGGTGGGTGACCCACCGTGGTCAGTGAGGGAGGGAGGGTGGGTGACCCACCGTGGTCAGTGAGGGAGGGAGGGTGGGTGACCCACCGTCGTCAGTGAGGTAGGGAGGGTGGGTGACCCACCGTGGTCAGTGAGGGAGGGAGGGTGGGTGACCCACCGTGGTCAGTGAGGGAGGGAGGGTGGGTGACCCATCCTGGTGAGTGAGGGAGGGAGGGTGACCCACCCTAGTCAGTGAGGGAGGGATGGTGGGTGACCCACCGTGGTCAGTGAGGGGGGGAGGGTGGGTGACCCACCGTGGTCAGTGAGGGAGGAAGGGTGGGTGACCCACCGTGGTCAGTGAGGGAGGGAGGGTGGGTGACCCACCGTGGTCAGTGAGGGAGGGAGGGTGGGTGACCCACCGTGGTCAGTGAGGGAGGGAGGGTGGGTGACCCACCGTGGTCAGTGAGGGAGGGAGGGTGGGTGACCCACCGTGGTCAGTGAGGGAGGGAGGGTGGGTGACCCACCGTGGTCAGTGAGGGAGGGAGGGTGGGTGACCCACCGTGGTCAGTGAGGGAGGGAGGGTGGGTGACCCACCGTGGTCAGTTAGGGAGGGAGTGTGGGTGACCCACCGTGGTCAGTGAGGGAGGGTGGGTGGGTGACCCACCGTGGTCAGTGAGGGAGGGAGGGTGGGTGACCCACCGTGGTCAGTTAGGGAGGGAGTGTGGGTGACCCACCGTGGTCAGTGAGGGAGGGAGGGTGGGTGACCCACCGTGGTCAGTGAGGGAGGGAGGGTGGGTGACCCACCGTGGCAGTCATCATAAAACTGCTCACCAAACAAACTTGTGGTCCAGCCTGGCGGGAATTATACCATAGGCAGACCCTCCACCTCTGGCCCCTCCACCCCAAGCACCTCCCTGGCCCCTCCACACCTCCCTCCCTGGCCCCTCCACCTCCCTCCCTGGCCCCTCCTCCACACCCAACCCCTCCCTGGCCCCTCCACCTCCCCCTAACCCCTCCCTGGCCCCTCCACCTCCCCCTAATCCCTCCCTGGCCCCTTCACCTCCCTCCCTGGCCCCTCCACCACACCCAACCCCTCCCTGGACCCTCCACCTCCCCCTAACCCCTCCCTGGCCCCTCCACCTCCGTCCCTGGCCCCTCCACCTCCCTCCCTGGACCCGCCACCTCCCTCCCTGGCTCTTCCACCCCTAACCCCTTCCTGGCCCCTCCACCTCCCTTCCTGGCCCCTTCACCTCCCTCCCTGGCCCCTCCACCTCCCTCCCTAGCCCCTCCACTTCCCTCCCTGGCCCCCCCCCCCCCACACACACAACAGTGTTACCAACTCCGGCTGTAAAAACAGAAAATCCTATTCCAGGCTGCAGGGGAGGAGGACAGAGCGAGGCATCGCTTCCCTGGTAGGTCGTTCCTCCTTGGGTGAGGGAGGCTATAAACCAGCCTTACTGACCTGCGGCTCCTGTGCCGCACCTCGCCGCACCTCCAGATAATTTTCTTGTCATCTCAAGTTAACTCGTGGAACAAGAGGCGTAAACCCGACGCTCAGGTGTTGTTCTTGTTGTTGTTTGTTTGTGTGTGTGTGTGTATGTGTACCTACGACCCCCCTGCTGCTTCAGGTCGTCCCCCCAGGGTAGTGGTCGTAGTACAGGAGCGGGAGGCACGACCCTCCCCAACCCATTGTTTACTGGTGGTCATTCTATTTTGAATCACGTAAACATACGATTCCCTTAACCTGTGATGATTACCTGAGGCCAGAAAGGTCGTGCTGGGTACCAGGACGACTTGTGACGACCATGGTGGGTACCAGGACGACTTGTGACGACCATGGTGGGTACCAGGACGACTTGTGTCCACCATGGTGGGTACCAGGACGACTTGTGACGACCATGGTGGGTACCAGGACGACTTGTGTCCACCATGGTGGGTACCAGGACGACTTGTGTCCACAATGGTGGGTACCAAGACGACTTGTGTCCACCATGGTGGGTACCAGGACGACTTGTGTCCACCATGGTGGGTACCAGGACGACTTGTGTCCACCATGGTGGGTACCAGGACGACATGTGTCCACCATGGTGGGTACCAGGACGACTTGTGTCCACCATGATGGGTACCAGGACGACTTGTGTCCACCATGGTGGGTACCAGGACGACTTGTGTCCACCATGGTGGGTGCAAGGACGAATTGTGTCCACAATGGTCTGCACGACTGGACAGAAACCCTTCACAAGAAGCAAGTTAGATTAATGCTACTTGCCCCACACTCTCGTCTCAAGTGCTGCTTTACCGCACACACGATCATTCTGAGGCTCAGCTAACACTTCCCAGAGTACCACAGACACCCAGGACCCAGCCTGGCTCATCTGAGGCTCAGCCATCACTTCCCACAGTACCACAGACACCCAGAACCCAGCCTGGCTCATCTGAGGCTCAGCCATCACTTCCCACAGTACCACAGACACCCAGGACCCAGCCTGGCTCATCTGAGGCTCAGCCATCACTTCCCACAGTACCACAGACACCCAGAACCCAGCCTGGCTCATCTGAGGCTCAGCCATCACTTCCCACAGTACCACAGACACCCAGGACCCAGCCTGGCTCATCTGAGGCTCAGCCATCACTTCCCACAGTACCACAGACTCCTAGGAACCAACCTGGCTCATTTGAGGCTCAGCCATCACTTCCCACAGTACCACAGACACCTAGGACCGAGCCTGGCTCATCTGAGGCTCAGCCATCACTTCCCACAGTACCACAGACTCCTAGGAACCAACCTGGCTCATTTGAGGCTCAGCCATCACTTCCCACAGTACCACAGACACCCAGAACCCAGCCTGGCTCATCTGAGGCTCAGCCATCACTTCCCACAGTACCACAGACACCCAGGACCCAGTCTGGCTCATCTGAGGCTCAGCCATCACTTCCCACAGTACCACAGACACCCAGAACCCAGCCTGGCTCATCTGAGGCTCAGCCATCACTTCCCACAGTACCACAGACACCCAGGACCCAGTCTGGCTCATCTGAGGCTCAGTCATCACTTCCCACAGTACCACAGACACCTAGGACCCAGCCTGGCTCATCTGAGGCTCAGCTAACACTTCCCACAGTACCACAGACACCTAGGACCCAGCCTGGCTCATCTGAGGCTCAGCTAACACTTCCCACAGTACCACAGACACCCAGGACCCAGCCTGGCTCATCTGAGGCTCAGCCATCACTTCCCACAGTACCACAGACACCCAGGACCCAGCCTGGCTCATCTGAGGCTCAGCCATCACTTCCCACAGTACCACAGGCACCCAGGACCCAGCCTGGCTCATCTGAGGCTCAGCCATCACTTCCCACAGTACCACAGACACCCAGGACCCAGCCTGGCTCATCTGAGGCTCAGCCATCACTTCCCAAAGTACCACAGGCACCTAGGACCCAGCCTGGCTCATCTGAGGCTCAGCCATCACTTCCCACAGTACCACAGGCACCCAGGACCCAGCCTGGCTCATCTGAGGCTCAGCCATCACTTCCCAAAGTACCACAGGCACCCAGGACCCAGCCTGGCTCATCTGAGGCTCAGCCATCACTTCCCAAAGTACCACAGGCACCTAGGACCCAGCCTGGCTCATCTGAGGCTCAGCCAATAAGCACATGTTGAGGAATAGTTGCCCTATATGAACAGTCAGATGAATGAGGCCAGAGGCAGAGAGCATACAGACTACGATCCATCACCCACCCAGAACAGTCAGGTGGATCAAACCAGAGACAGATGGCACACAGATGGATCAAATGGATGCCAATGGCGTCCAATCTCTCACAGTGTTATCCATCATCCTGATCAAGAAGGCGTTGGGAAAGAAGACAAATCGAGGTGCTGTTGACCAGATCAATAGCGGCCGTGGGAGAAAAAAAAGGTCAGATTAAGGTGTGGGGGAAAGGTCAGCAGCAGCAGCAGCAATCATGGGATATTGACCTTGGTGGGATGGAGGAGCCACGCCCACACGTCCAGTCATTACTCACTCAGGGTCAATCACTTGTCTAGCTAGACCCGCAGTGCAGTCCTCAAGACACGACTCCCTGATCGGCGTCGCTCCACAGGGCGTCCACCGTCGTGTAAGCGGCGTACGCGCCAATGTTGGCGTCGCTCCACAGGGCGTCTACCGTCGTGTAAGCGGCGTACTCGCCAATGTTGGCGTCGCTCCACAGGGCGTCCACCGTCGCGTAAGCGGCGTACTCGCCAATGTTGGCGTCGCTCCACAGGGCGTCCACCGTCGCGTAAGCGGCGTACGCGCCATTGTTGACTGTACGTCACATGGAGGGTGGAATACGCCGCCCTTGAGTAAACTGGTAAGGTCGACAGCTTCAGGGGACAGACAGAGTCGTGTTGGGTGACGAGGAAACCTTGTGGTACGAACGGTGCCACACCTGCACCACACGTCTGCCGGGTCAACAGCAGGTGTGGGTAGACGGTCAACAGCAGGTGTGGGTAGACGGTCAACAGCAGGTGTGGGTAGACGGTCAACAGCAGGTGTGGGTAGACGGTCAACAGCAGGTGTGGGTAGACGGTCAACAGCAGGTGTGGGTAGACGGTCAACAGCAGGTGTGGGTAGACGGTGAACAGCAGGTGTGGGTAGACGGTCA
>NC_092269.1:9726727-9779227 GCF_036320965.1 Panulirus ornatus
AATTATATTGGCAAGAAAAGGCCACAATCATATTGGCAAGAAAAAGCCACAATTATATTGGCAAGAAAAGGCCACAATCATATTGACAAGAAAAGGCCACAATCATATTGACAAGAAAAGGCCACAATCATATTGACAAGAAAAGGCCACAATCATATTTGAAAAAAAATGCCACAATTATGTTTGCAAGAAAAGGCCACAATTATATTTGAAAGAAAAGGCCACAGTTATATTTGCAAGAAAAGACCACAATTATGTTTGTAACTAGAAGGACTGTATGAGGGAGTAATGTGGCCATGGGGGGGAGAGGGGAGGTGGGGGGGGGGTAAATGGGGGCCATAAGGAATTGCAAGTGTTGCCACAATAGCCACAAGGGTTGTACCACCTGGACGTGTTGTGTTGCTGTGTCCAGCTGGCTTCCACGTGTTGTGTTGCTGTCACAGCGTCCAGCTAGCTTCCACGTGTTGTGTTGCTGCTACAGTGTCCAGCTGGCTTCAATGTGTTGTGTTGCTGTCACAGTGTCCAGCTGGCTTCCACGTGTTGTGTTGCTGCCAGAGTGTCCAGCTGGCTTTAACGTGTTGTGTCACTGCCACAGTGTCAAGCTTGCTTCCCCGTGTTGTGTTGCTGCTACAGTGTCCAGCTGGCTTCCCCGTGTTGTGTTGCTGGTACAGTGTCCAGCTGGCTTCCCCGTGTTGTGTTGCTGGTACAGTGTCAAGCTTGCTTCCCCGTGTTGTGTTGCTGGTACAGTGTCCAGCTGGCTTCCATGTGTTGTGTTGCTGCTACAGTGTCCAGGTGGCTTCCACGTGTTGTGTTGCTGCTACAGCGTCCAGCTGGCTTCCATGTGTTGTGTTGCTGCTACAGCGTCCAGCTGGCTTCCACATGTTGTGTTGCTTCTACAGCGTCCAGCTGGCTTCCACGTGTTGTGTCACTGCCACAGTGTCCAGCTGGCTTCCACGTGTTGTGTTGCTACCACAGTGTCCAGCTGGCTTCCATGTGTTGTGTTGCTGCTACAGTGTCCAGCTAGCTTCCACGTGTTGTGTTGCTGCCACGGTGTCCAGCTGACTTTTACGTGTTGTGTCACTGCCACAGTGTCCAGCTGGCTTCCCCGTGTTGTGTAGCTGGTACAGTGTCCAGCTGGCTTCCCCGTGTTGTGTTGCTGGTACAGTGTCTAGCTGGCTTCCCCGTGTTGTGTTGCTGCTACAGCGTCCAGCTGGCTTCCACGTGTTGTGTTGCTGCCACAGTGTCCAGCTGGCTTCTACGTGTTGTGTTGCTGCCACAGTGTCCAGCTGGCTTCCCCGTGTTGTGTAGCTGGTACAGTGTCCAGCTGGCTTCCCCGTGTTGTGTTGCTGGTACAGTGTCAAGCTTGCTTCTACGTGTTGTGTTGCTGCCAGAGTGTCCAGCTGGCTTCTACGTGTTGTGTTGCTGCCACAGTGTCCAGCTGGCTTCCATGTGTTGTGATGCGGGTACAGTGTCCAGCTGGCTTCCACGTGTTGTGTTGCTGCCAGAGTGTCCAGCTGGCTTTCACGTGTTGTGTCACTGCCACAGTGTCCAGCTGGGTTTCAAATGTTGTGTTGCTGCTACAGTGTCCAGCTGGCTCCCATATGTTGTGTCACTGCTACAGTGTAAGCAACACTGATACTCAACGGAGCGGAAATGGATTACAGAAACTCATTATATAAACCTGTTACAAAATTGGTTCATTACATAAAGTATCAGTCTTTCATACAGTAAGTTCAACAACTACATGTGAAAAACAAAGGTTGTTACAACCTTGGAATTTCATATATCTGGTTATTAACAGTGAGGCATTGTGCTATTTCTTGTGTCTTTGAGGTTTGAAGGCAATAGAGGAAGCAAGACTATAAAAAAGCTAAAATGACGGATCATACAAAAGCTAATAATTATACACAAAAGCTAATAATCATGTATGTTAAATGAGTTAAATAAATGGTTATGTAAAGCTAATAATGACGTATGTTAAATGGGTTAAATAAATGGTTATGTAAACTTCTGTTGATCTGGCCAAGTGTTGTGAGGGATCATGTATACTGCCATGACAGATCTCAGTCAAATGTCATATGACAGTCACTCAGCGAACACCTGTGCCAGCCACACTACGTCAGGCAGGTGAGATGTTGACCTGACATGAACTGTTGCTGTTGGGAAATATTCATGACTTGTGGGTAGTGCTGGTTACCCCTGTGTGTGGGGGTCTGGGGGAGGACACTGTAGGGGTCTGGGTGGAGACACTGTGGGGCTGTGGGTGAAGACGCTGTGGGGGTCTGGGTGGGGACACTGTGGGGCTTAAGGCGGGGACACTGTGGGGGTCTGGGTAGGGATACTGTGGGGCTCAGGGTGGGGACACTGTGGGGGTCTCGAAATACTCACATGACCCAGGCAGCCCCACATGGCCCAGGCAGCCTCACATGACCCAGGCAACCTCACATGACCCAGGCAGCCTCACATGACCCAGGCAACCTCACATGACCCAGGCAACCTCACATGGCCCAGGCAGCCTCACATGACCCAGGCAACCTCACATGACCCAGGCAGCCTCACATGACCCAGGCAACCTCACATGACCCAGGCAGCCTCACATAACCCAGGCAACCTCACATGACCCAGGCAGCCTCACATGACCCAGGCAACCTCGCATGACCCAGGCAGCCTCACATGACCCAGGCAACCTCACATGACCCAGGCAACCTCACATGGCCCAGGCAGCCCCACATGACCAGGAAGCCTCACATGGCCCAGGCAGCCTCACATGACCCAGGCAGCCTCACATGACCCAGGCAGCCTCACATGTCCCAGGCAGCCTCACATGACCCTGGCAGCCTCACATGACCCAGGCAGCCTCACATGACCCAGGCAGCCTCACATGACCCAGGCAGCCTCACATGTCCCAGGCAGCCTCACATGACCCAGGCAGCCTCACATGGCCCAGGCAGCCTCACATGACCCAGGCAGCCTCACATGGCCCAGGGCAGCCTCACATGGCCCAGGGCAGCCTCACATGACCCAGGCAGCCTCACATGACCCAGGCAGCCTCACATGACCCAAGCAGCCTCACATGACCCTGGCAACCTCACATGGCCCAGGCAGCCTCACATGACCCAGGCAGCCTCACATGACCCAGGCAACCTCACATGACCCAGGCAACCTCACATGACCCAGGCAACCTCACATGACCCAGGCAGCCTCACATGACCCAGGCAGCCTCACATGACCCAGGCAGCCTCACATGACCCAGGCAGCCTCACATGACCCAGGCAACTTCACATGACCCAGGCAACCTCACATGACCCTGGCAGCCTCACATGACCCAGGCAGCCTCACATGGCCCAGGCAGCCTCACATGACCCAGGGCAGCCTCACATGGCCCAGGGCAGCCTCACATGGCCCAGGGCAGCCTCACATGACCCAGGCAGCCTCACATGACCCAGGCAGCCTCACATGACCCAAGCAGCCTCACATGACCCTGGCAACCTCACATGGCCCAGGCAGCCTCACATGACCCAGGCAGCCTCACATGACCCAGGCAACCTCACATGACCCAGGCAACCTCACATGACCCAGGCAACCTCACATGACCCAGGCAGCCTCACATGACCCAGGCAGCCTCACATGACCCAGGCAGCCTCACATGACCCAGGCAGCCTCACATGACCCAGGCAACTTCACATGACCCAGGCAACCTCACATGACCCTGGCAGCCTCACATGACCCAGGCAGCCTCACATGGCCCAGGCAGCCTCACATGACCCAGGGCAGCCTCACATGACCCAGGCAGCCTCACATGACCCAGGCAGCCTCACATGACCCAGGCAGCCGCACATGACCCAGGCAACCTCACATGACCCAGGCAGCCTCACATGGTTATCGACTTCCAATAGTAACGTCCTCAGCTCTGGGAGTCAACTTCAGGCTGAACACAGGACATAAACGACCTTCAACTGTGAACAACCAGTCAGTCAGTCTGTCTGTATGTCTGCTGGTCAGTCATTCTGTCTGTCTGTCTGTATGTCTGCTGGTCAGTCATTCTGTCTGTCTGCTGGAGACAATAATAATGTGAGGAAATACACAGGAAGTCGAGTAGTAGAGTTTTGTATTGGGATACAGGAGGCATAAACCTGTAACGTTATACTGAATCATACAGTGTAGTACTGACAGTGCCAGAGGCAGTGACCGAGGAAGGAATAACATCATGATCATACAGTGTAGTACTGACAGTGCCAGAGGCAGTGACCGAGGAAGGAATAACATCATGATCATACAGTGTAGTACTGACAGTGCCAGAGGCAGTGACCGAGGAAGGAATAACATATGATCATACAGTGTAGTACTGACAGTGCTAGAGGCAGTGACCGAGGAAGGAATAACATCATGATCATACAGTGTAGTACTGACAGTGCCAGAGGCAGTGACCGAGGAAGGAATAATTAACATTAGCCAGTATTGCCTCGTGATGTCTTGCGCTATATAAACACAGTGAGGACCTCTACTGGTCCCGCCCGGGACGTAACTCCAGGGTAAACACTGAGGAGGAGGAGGAGGAGGAGGAGGAGGAGGAGGAGGAGGAGGAGGAGGAGGATTGTGTGAGGAACAAAGGACAGTCAATATAGGGTCGCAGGAGACGGTGTTAAGTCGATAATCCATCGTGCAAATATACGCCCGTGAGGAGGTACATACGTTGGCGAGAGAGAGAGAGAGAGAGAGAGAGAGAGAGAGAGAGAGAGAGAGAGAGAGAGAGAGAGAGAGAGAGAGAGAGAGAGTGTCAGTCACTAAACAAACAGACAACACAGCCAGGTCATAATATGTTACTCCCACAGGGGTACAGTCCTCCACCCCCAGACCAGGGACCCCAGTGGAAGGTGAGTCAAGCATCATAAAGATAAAACATGGAACCATTTCTGATGTGACAGTGGCTGTGTGTGTGTGGGTGTGGGTGTGGGGGCCACACTCTGGCCACTGTGGCCACTGCTCCACCATGACTGAGTCCTGTGTGTAGGGCCACACTGTGGCCACTGCTCCACCATGGCTGAGGCCTGTGTGTTGGGGCTACACTCTGGCCACTGTGGCCACTGCTCCACCATGACTGAGTCCTGTGTGTAGGGCCACACTCTGGCTACTGCTCCACCATGACTGAGTCCTGTGTGTAGGGCCACACTCTGGCCACTGTGGCCACTGCTCCACCATGACTGAGTCCTGTGTGGGGGCCACACTCTGGCCACTGCTCCACCATGGCTGAGGCCTGTGTGTGGGGGCCACACTCTGGCCACTGTGGCCACTACTCCACCATGACTGAGGCCAACCAGCAACGTAAACATACTGGAAGTGGAGATGTGAAGAAGGAATCGAAGAGGTGGAACTTTACACGAGAGTAATGTTGATGGTCACACATTCGCCAGTAATGTTGATGGTCACACATTCGCCAGTAATGTTGATGGTCACACATTCATGTACACGTCCCTTTCCTCTAATTCTTCACTAACTATTGTGACCTTACGATTATTGTCTGTTGGTACGACCAGAGATGGAGGAAACCTGTGTGTAGTAAGGAGGCGGGTGGAGAACCATGTTCCATTACTGTGAGAGAGAGAGTGAGAGAGAGGTTGGGGACCTCTGAGGATCAGATACAAGCTGGAGCACACAAGACATGACCTCACAACATCTGGGGTGTTGAGTGATGGACCGATCCCTCTCACCTCTCATGTCACAAAGAACTCCTTCATACCCATCTCGACGCTGCTTCGTATCCCACTGAACTTTCTATACACAGAGAATCTTACACACCCTCCCCATAAGAGCCAGGTTCACCATCAGCTTAAAGCTAAACACTATACTAAGTCCATACCACGTTAGCAGCTTCGAATTAACATACAAGGGATTACAAAGGAACTCAAACAGCAGCAGACTACTGGGTCCTCTCGAGATTGTATGTGATGGTGGAAGATATGAGCAACTCCCAGATGACTGTGGTAACAGAAGCCATACTAATAATACAAAGAGAATAACCTGCAAATTGTCATTGTGACGAAGAGGCGCAAATAATGTATCAAAACAAGAGAAACAACTCCTACCCAAAACTATAGTATCAGCTTCCATTAAGAATGTTAATTCCTGCGCTTTTCCAGATACGAACCGAACGTACGATACACATTCATCTGTGAACGATACCCATTGGGAGACATACAGTGGTTCGTATGAGACGAGAATGTGAGGCAGATCCAGCTGGAGCTATTATTGCACGAGGCATCACGTAGAAAAATAATGTTCTAGGAGCCTTAATTGGACAGATTGCGAGCCTGTCTCATCCTTTTGTGACTGAAATCAATGCAGCATTGCTTTAATATTTGTTAATCCACGACTGATGATGTGGAGCAGGAGAGGGGCCATAATGATGGCTGCTGTGAGGGGTACGGTACACAGTGGCTTGTGGGTAATCCAGAGGGTAAATATACAGTCGAGGTTTGGCTGTGTGGTTAACTGGCCAGGGAGGAAAGAGAGATGGGGGAGGGAATACAGACTCACACACACAGGAAAAAGGATGGTGTGTGTGGGTGTGTGGGTGTGTGGGTGCGGCGTGAGGAATGATGGGGTCAGGTTGTCACACAGAGGAAGATGAACAACACAGGTTGAGGAGGAGGAGGAGGAGGTGGTGCTCAAGTGTGTCGTGTGGACAGCCCCTGCCTCATTCATTCATGCAGACAGATGAATCTTGTTTTTCTCTCCCTCTCGAATCAGTGACTCAAATGTCAGTGTGCAGGAGGCTGGGAGACCCACTAAATATTCATGTGAAAAATACCTGTTGTCAGGAATCTCTCTCTCTCTCTCTCTCTCTCTCTCTCTCTCTCTCTCTCTCTCTCTCTCTCTCTCTCTCTCTCTCTCTCTCCCTGGCGGGTGGGTTGCCAGTGTGTTGCTCTCCACAGTGAGAGAGAGTCATCGGACTCATCATTAGACTCAGGTACCACACACACACACACACACACACACACCACAGGGTCTCTATATCATGGCTGACACCCACCCTCCACTGTTGGCCGACCTTCTCCTCGCTACGTCATACAACATAATGATGATGATGATCAGCCCAGGGACGCACGCCACATCCCACCCAGCCATAAAACTGGTGTCAGAGTTCCCATTTATCAGCGTCCAGTGTCTCTGGACGCCTGTCACATATCTCAACATTGGACCAGCATTGAACGAAGGGAGACCAGCATTAACGAAAGGAGGCCAGCATTAACGAAAGGAGACCAGCATTAACGAAAGGAGACCAGCATTAACGAAAGGAGACCAGCATTAACGAAAGAAGTCCAGCATTAACGAAAGAACACCAGCATTAACGAAAGAAGTCCAGCATTAACGAAAGAACACCAGCATTAACGAAAGAAGTCCAGCATTAACGAAAGAACACCAGCATTAACGAAAGAAGTCCAGCATTAACGAAACGGACTGAAGTGACCACGACTAATGGTGGGTGTGGAGGGGGAAATGATAGCGGGGAGGGGGGGGGGTATGAGATGGATCAATGTGGTGACGCGTTATAAAGTTGTAAATGACATGTTATAAAGTTGTAAATGACATGTTATAAAGCTGTAAATGATATGTTATAAAGTTGTAAATGACATGTTATAAAGTTGTAAATGATATGTTATAAAGTTGTAAATGATATGTTATAAAGTTGTAAATGACATGTTATAAAGTTGTAAATGATATGTTATAAAGTTGTAAATGATATGTTATAAAGTTGTAAATAACATGTTATAAAGTTGTAAATGATATGTTATAAAGTTGTAAATGATATGTTATAAAGTTGTAAATGATATGTTATAAAGTTGTAAATATGTTATAAAGTTGTAAAATGATATGTTATAAAGTTGTAAATGATATGCTATAAAGTTGTAAATGACATGTTATAAAGTTGTAAATGACATGTTATGAAGTTGTAAATGATATGTTATAAAGTTGTAAATGATATGTTATAAAGTTGTAAATGACATGTTATGAAGTTGTAAATGATATGTTATAAAGTTGTAAATGATATGTTATAAAGTTGTAAATGATATGTTATAAAGTTGTAAATGATATGTTATAAAGTTGTAAATGATATGCTATAAAGTTGTAAATGACATGTTATAAAGTTGTAAATGATATGCTATAAAGTTGTAAATGATATGTTATAAAGTTGTAAATGACATGTTATGAAGTTGTAAATGATATGCTATAAAGTTGTAAATGATGTTATAAAGTTGTAAATGATATGTTATAAAGTTGTAAATGATATGTTATAAAGTTGTAAATGATATGTTGTAAATGATATGTTATAAAGTTGTAAATGACATGTTATAAAGTTGTAAATGACATGTTATAAAGTTGTAAATGACATGTTATAAAGTTGTAAATGACATGTTATAAAGTTGTAAATGATGTTATAAAGTTGTAAATGATATGTTATAAAGTTGTAAATGATATGTTATAAAGTTGTAAATGATATGTTATAAAGTTGTAAATGATATGTTGTAAATGATATGTTATAAAGTTGTAAATGACATGTTATAAAGTTGTAAATGACATGTTATAAAGTTGTAAATGACATGCTATAAAGTTGTAAATGACATGTTATAAAGTTGTGAATGACATGTTATAAAGTTGTAAATGATATGTTATAAAGTTGTAAATGATATGTTATAAAGTTGTAAATGATATGTTATAAAGTTGTAAATGATATGTTATAAAGTTGTAAATGATGTTATAAAGTTGTAAATGATATGTTATAAAGTTGTAAATGATATGCTATAAAGTTGTAAATGATATGTTTGTTCTCAGGTCAGGGCGGGGGCACACGACGCTAATGCAAGTCCGCTCCACAACATGAGGAGACCCGTGGATGGATCGTCGCCCTTCGTACATTCTAGGAATTTCATGGACACATTTTTTTCTCCCCCTCCCACAGTCTGCCCTCAAGACGTCACACTGAAGTGAATGGTGATGCAGAAGCGCTACGTCGTCTGTGTGAGGCACAAGCCATGCCTCGCTCCCAGTTTTAAAGTCACTGCTGACTGATTTTTGTGATCAAGTGGACGATAGATATTCAGAGAGAGAGAGAGAGAGAGAGAGAGAAGAGAGAGAGAGAGAGAGAGAGAGAGAGAGAGAGAGAGCTCCATTTCAATCTGGAATGAAGTTAAAAGCCACATGCATATGTATATCGTTCACACAGATGAGGGAGAGAGAGAGAGAGAGAGAGAGAGAGAGAGAGAGAGAGAGAGAGAGAGAGAGAGAGAGATACAGAGAGAGAGAGAGAGAGAGATTAGCTACTGAATCTTTGGTTTTTAAGAAAAAAAGAAGAAAAAAACATGGAACTGGACATATAAGTTTGGTGTAAGTAGACAGATTCACTTATGAATAGGGCTATGTATAGTGTGGACCCCAGACATCCACTGTAAACTCACTGCACCATCACCAGCAGTGACAGGATCATGACAGTGCTGTAGTGTGGCCCCTGGCCACCACCAACAGTGACAGGATCATGACAGTGCTGTAGTGTGGTCCTCAGCCACCACCAACAGTGACAGGATCATGACAGTGCTGTAGTGTGGTCCTCAGCCACCACCAACAGTGACAGGATCATGACAGTGCTGTAGTGTGGTCCTCAGCCACCACCAGCAGTGACAGGATCATGACAGTGCTGTAGTGTGGTCCTCAGCCACCACCAGCAGTGACAGGATCATGACAGTGCTGTAGTGTGGTCCTCAGCCACCACCAACAGTGACAGGATCATGACAGTGCTATAGTGTGGTCCTCAGCCACCACCAACAGTGACAGGATCATGACAGTGAAGACCTGGATCCTCGCAGGCGCTGTTGTCGAGGTCGTGGTCAGACCATCTCAGGGGCGTCATCATCAACACCTCACTTGGAACTCATCATTATGTGGCCACAACGCCACATCCAGCCACCTCATTAACCCTCGCCACATCCAGCCACCTCATTAACCCTCGCCACATCAAACGCCACATCGCCACCTCATTATACTCCCCTTGCCACATCCAGCCACCTCATTAACCCTCGCCAACATCAAAGCCACCTCATTAACCCTCGCCACATCCAACCACCTCATTAACCTTCGCCACATCAAGCCACCTCATTAACCCTCGCCACATCCAGCCACCTCATTAACCCTCGCCACATCCAGCCACCTCATTAACCTTCGCCACATCCAGCCGCCTCATTAACCCTCGCCACATCCAGCCACCTCATTAACCCCCACCACATCCAGCTTCCTCATTTACCCTCGCCACATCCAGCCGCCTCATTAACCCTCGCCACATCCAGCCACATCATTAACCCCCGCCACATCCAGCCACCTCATTAACCCTCGCCACATCCAGCCACCTCATTAACCCCCGCCACATCCAGCCACCTCATTTACCCTCGCCACATCCAGCCGCCTCATTAACCCTCGCCACATCCAGCCACATCATTAACCCCCGCCACATCCAGCCACCTCATTAACCCTCGCCACATCCAGCCACCTCATTAACCCCCGCCACATCCAGCCACCTCATTAACCCTCGCCACATCCAGCCACCTCATTAACCCTCGCCAATCATTGATCTCTGTGGCTATCATCCTCTGAGTACCATAACCCCTGACCTCATCATTCCTCACCTCAATATAATGAGGCCAGTGTGATGCCACCCCAGCCCACATCTGACACCCTTTCCCTCCTGGTCAAATTTCCCTTTTGATACATCATCGTTATATTGGCGACCCTCATGCCTCCTGGAGTGGCCACCCTCTGGATTTTTGTCACCTTTTGTGTGCCATAATGAGACTTCGTGTTGTGTGTGAGGGTCGCCTGATGTTCATTACTGATGCTCACTAACTGGCCGTATGGTTGTGATCTCTCATTATGCTCACTAACTGGCCGTATGGTTGTGACCTCTCATTATGCTCACTAACTGGCCGTATGGTTGTGACCTCTCATTAAGACAGTAGGGGAGGTGGACACTGGCTGCTGGGGCACCAGCTGGCAATCAGACAGTAGGGGAGGTGGACACTGGCTGCTGGGGCACCAGCTGGCAATCCTGACGGACACCAGTGTGATGATGATGATGATGATGATGGTGGATCATCGTACGTCAAGTGCAATATAAACACGAGACGCACATCCAGAACTGCAGGGGGGAGGGTTTGGGACCTTCTCATGACCCAGCCCAGGGGGACCTTATCATGACCCAGCCCAGGGTGACCTTATCATGACCCAGCCCAGGGGACTTTATCATGACCTAGCTCAGGGGGACCTTATCATGACCCAGCCCAGGGGGCCTTATCATGACCTAGCTCAGGGGGACCTTATCATGACCCAGCCCAGGGGACTTTATCATGACCTAGCTCAGGGGGACCTTATCATGACCCAGCCCAGGGGGACCTTATCATGACCCAGCCCAGGGTGACCTTATCATGACCCAGCCAAGGGGGACCTTATCATGACCCAGCCCAGGGTGACCTTATCATGACCCAGCCCAGGGGGACCTTCTCATGACCTAGCTCAGGGGACTTTATCGTGACCCAGCCCAGGGGGATAGGCACACACACACACACACACACACACACACACACACACACACACACACACACACACACACACACACACACACACACACAGTGGTCCTCCCGCATCTCCTCTTCCTTCAACACTGACCATTTTACTGTGGGATTCTGTCTCGTAGTCTCAGCTGGAGCTGAAACTGAATATTGTCCACACAGGAAGTTTTATCTTGGCCCTACCTACACCCCCGCTCCTCAAGCTCACGTGTGTATCCTGGGAGAGAGAGAGAGAGAGAGAGAGAGAGAGAGAGAGAGAGAGAGAGAGAGAGAGAGAGAGAGAGAGAGAGAGAGAGAGAGAGAACTACACACTCTCCCAGCCCACCTTACCACCATATATTTTTCTCTCACTACATCTCGCTCCGCCTTTGAAGAATTCATTTTAATCTTTCTTATATTTTTCTTACCACAAAGCCGAAACTATGATAAAACCTGGGGCAGAGTACCCTACTGGGGGGCCACAATGTACCTGGGGTAGAGTACCCTACTGGGGGCCACAATGTACCTGGGGGAGAGTACCCTACTGGGGGCCACAATGTAACCTGGGCAGAGTACCCTACTGGGGCCACAATGTAACCTGGGGCAGAGTACCCTACTGGGGGCCACAATGTACCTGGGGCAGAGTACCCTACTGGGGGCCACAATGTACCTGGGGCAGAGTACCCTACTGGGGGCCACAATGTACCTGGCAGAGTACCCTACTGGGGGCCACAATGTACCTGGCAGAGTACCCTACTGGGGGCCACAATGTAACCTGGGCAGAGTACCTACTGGGGGCCACAATGTACCTGGCGCAGAGTACCCTACTGGGGGGGCACAATGTACTGGGCAGAGTACCCTACTGGGGGGCCACAATGTACCTGGGGCGAGTACCCTACTGGGGGCCACAATGTACCTGGGGCAGAGTTACCCTACTGGGGGCCACATATGTACCTGGGGGAGAGTACCTACTGGGGGCCACAATGTACCTGGGGCGAGTACCCTTACTGGGGGGCCACAATGTACCTGGGGGAGAGTACCCTACTGGGGGCCACAATGTACCTGGGGTAGAGTACCCTACTGGGGGCCACAATGTACCTGGGGCAGAGTACCCTACTGGGGGCCACAATGCACCATAACAAACAAGCGAGTAAGAAATGCAGATTAGAACACTCGTAAAAAAATCCCTCAGAAGTATCGTACCCACAATGACATCATCGTACACGTCCTGGATATATCGTACCCACAATGACATCATCGTACACGTCCTGGATATATCGTACCCACACAGGCATCATCGTACACGTCCTGGATATATCGTACCCACACAGGCATCATCGTACACGTCCTGGATATATCGTACCCACACAGGCATCATCGTACACGTCCTGGATATAACGTTGGTGTCCCTCACCAGTGGTGTCCCTCGCCAGTGGTGTCCCTCACCAGTGGTGTCCCTCAACAGTGGCGTCCCTCACCAGTGGTGTCCCTCAACAGTGGCGTCCCTCACAGTGGCGTCCCTCACCAGTGGTGTCCCTCACCAGTGGTGTCCCTCAACAGTGGCGTCCCTCACCAGTGGTGTCCCTCAACAGTGGCGTCCCTCACAGTGGCGTCCCTCACAGTGGCGTCCCTCACAGTGGCGTCCCTCACCAGTGGTGTCCCTCACCAGTGGTGTCCCTCAACAGTGGCGTCCCTCACAGTGGCGTCCCTCACAGTGGCGTCCCTCACAGTGGCGTCCCTCACCAGTGGTGTCCCTCACCAGTGGTGTCCCTCGCCAGTGGTGTCCCTCGCCAGTGGTGTCCCTCAACAGTGGCGTCCCTCACCAGTGGTGTCCCTCGCCAGTGGTGTCCCTCACCAGTGGTGTCCCTCACCAGTGGTGTCCTCACCAGTGGTGTCCTCACCAGTGGTGTCCCTCACCAGTGGTGTCCCTCACCAGTGGTGTCCCTCACCAGTGGTGTCCTCACCAGTGGTGTCCCTCACCAGTGGTGTCCCTCACCAGTGGTGTCCCTCAACAGTGGCGTCCCTCACAGTGGCGTCCCTCACCAGTGGTGTCCCTCGCCAGTGGTGTCCCTCACCAGTGGTGTCCCTCACCAGTGGTGTCCCTCAACAGTGGCGTCCCTCACCAGTGGTGTCCCTCACCAGTGGTGTCCCTCACCAGTGGTGTCCTCACCAGTGGTGTCCCTCACCAGTGGTGTCCTCACCAGTGGTGTCCCTCACCAGTGGTGTCCCTCACCAGTGGTGTCCCTCGCCAGTGGTGTCCCTCGCCAGTGGTGTCCCTCAACAGTGGCGTCCCTCACAGTGGCGTCCCTCACCAGTGGTGTCCCTCACCAGTGGTGTCCCTCAACAGTGGCGTCCCTCACAGTGGCGTCCCTCACCAGTGGTGTCCCTCACCAGTGGTGTCCCTCGCCAGTGGTGTCCCTCGCCAGTGGTGTCCCTCAACAGTGGCGTCCCTCACCAGTGGTGTCCCTCGCCAGTGGTGTCCCTCAACAGTGGCGTCCCTCACCAGTGGTGTCCCTCGCCAGTGGTGTCCCTCGCCAGTGGTGTCCCTCACCAGTGGTGTCCCTCAACAGTGGCGTCCCTCACCAGTGGTGTCCCTCACCAGTGGTGTCCCTCGCCAGTGGTGTCCCTCAACAGTGGCGTCCCTCACAGTGGCGTCCCTCACAGTGGCGTCCCTCACCAGTGGTGTCCCTCACCAGTGGTGTCCCTCAACAGTGGCGTCCCTCACCAGTGGTGTCCCTCGCCAGTGGTGTCCCTCACCAGTGGTGTCCCTCGCCAGTGGTGTCCCTCAACAGTGGCGTCCCTCACAGTGGCGTCCCTCACAGTGGCGTCCCTCACCAGTGGTGTCCCTCGCCAGTGGTGTCCCTCGCCAGTGGTGTCCCTCACCAGTGGTGTCCCTCGCCAGTGGTGTCCCTCAACAGTGGCGTCCCTCACAGTGGCGTCCCTCACAGTGGCGTCCCTCACCAGTGGTGTCCCTCGCCAGTGGTGTCCCTCGCCAGTGGTGTCCCTCACCAGTGGTGTCCTCACCAGTGGTGTCCCTCACCAGTGGTGTCCTCACCAGTGGTGTCCCTCAACAGTGGCGTCCCTCACCAGTGGTGTCCCTCGCCAGTGGTGTCCCTCACCAGTGGTGTCCCTCACCAGTGGTGTCCCTCACCAGTGGTGTCCCTCGCCAGTGGTGTCCCTCACCAGTGGTGTCCCTCGCCAGTGGTGTCCCTCACCAGTGGTGTCCTCACCAGTGGTGTCCCTCGCCAGTGGTGTCCCTCACCAGTGGTGTCCCTCGCCAGTGGTGTCCCTCGCCAGTGGTGTCCCTCAACAGTGGCGTCCCTCACCAGTGGTGTCCCTCACAGTGGCGTCCCTCACCAGTGGTGTCCCTCGCCAGTGGTGTCCCTCAACAGTGGCGTCCCTCACCAGTGGTGTCCCTCAACAGTGGCGTCCCTCACCAGTGGTGTCCCTCGCCAGTGGTGTCCCTCACCAGTGGTGTCCCTCGCCAGTGGTGTCCCTCGCCAGTGGTGTCCCTCACCAGTGGTGTCCCTCACCAGTGGTGTCCTCACCAGTGGTGTCCCTCAACAGTGGCGTCCCTCACCAGTGGTGTCCCTCAACAGTGGCGTCCCTCACCAGTGGTGTCCCTCAACAGTGGCGTCCCTCACCAGTGGTGTCCTCACCAGTGGTGTCCCTCAACAGTGGCGTCCCTCACCAGTGGTGTCCCTCACCAGTGGCGTCCCTCACCAGTGGTGTCCTCACCAGTGGTGTCCCTCACCAGTGGTGTCCTCACCAGTGGTGTCCCTCGCCAGTGGTGTCCCTCGCCAGTGGTGTCCCTCAACAGTGGCGTCCCTCACAGTGGCGTCCCTCACCAGTGGTGTCCCTCACAGTGGCGTCCCTCACCAGTGGTGTCCCTCAACAGTGGCGTCCCTCACCAGTGGTGTCCCTCACCAGTGGTGTCCCTCACCAGTGGTGTCCTCACCAGTGGTGTCCCTCGCCAGTGGTGTCCCTCACCAGTGGTGTCCCTCACCAGTGGTGTCCCTCAACAGTGGCGTCCCTCACCAGTGGTGTCCCTCAACAGTGGCGTCCCTCACAGTGGCGTCCCTCACAGTGGCGTCCCTCACCAGTGGTGTCCCTCGCCAGTGGTGTCCCTCGCCAGTGGTGTCCCTCACCAGTGGTGTCCCTCGCCAGTGGTGTCCCTCACCAGTGGTGTCCCTCGCCAGTGGTGTCCCTCGCCAGTGGTGTCCCTCACCAGTGGTGTCCCTCGCCAGTGGTGTCCCTCACCAGTGGTGTCCCTCACCAGTGGTGTCCCTCAACAGTGGCGTCCCTCACCAGTGGTGTCCCTCGCCAGTGGTGTCCCTCGCCAGTGGTGTCCCTCACCAGTGGTGTCCCTCGCCAGTGGCGTCCCTCACCAGTGGTGTCCCTCACCAGTGGTGTCCTTCACCAGTGGTGTCCCTCACCAGTGGTGTCCCTCACAGTGGCGTCCCTCACCAGTGGTGTCCCTCGCCAGTGGTGTCCCTCACCAGTGGTGTCCCTCGCCAGTGGTGTCCCTCGCCAGTGGTGTCCCTCGCCAGTGGTGTCCCTCGCCAGTGGTGTCCCTCACCAGTGGTGTCCCTCGCCAGTGGTGTCCCTCGCCAGTGGTGTCCCTCACCAGTGGTGTCCTCACCAGTGGTGTCCCTCGCCAGTGGTGTCCCTCACCAGTGGTGTCCTCACCAGTGGTGTCCCTCGCCAGTGGTGTCCCTCGCCAGTGGTGTCCCTCGCCAGTGGTGTCCCTCGCCAGTGGTGTCCCTCACCAGTGGTGTCCCTCGCCAGTGGTGTCCCTCACCAGTGGTGTCCCTCGCCAGTGGTGTCCCTCGCCAGTGGTGTCCCTCACCAGTGGTGTCCCTCACCAGTGGTGTCCCTCGCCAGTGGTGTCCCTCACCAGTGGTGTCCCTCGCCAGTGGTGTCCCTCGCCAGTGGTGTCCCTCACCAGTGGTGTCCCTCGCCAGTGGTGTCCCTCGCCAGTGGTGTCCCTCGCCAGTGGTGTCCCTCGCCAGTGGTGTCCCTCACCAGTGGTGTCCCTCACCAGTGGTGTCCCTCACCAGTGGTGTCCTCACCAGTGGTGTCCCTCACCAGTGGTGTCCCTCGCCAGTGGTGTCCCTCGCCAGTGGTGTCCCTCACCAGTGGTGTCCCTCGCCAGTGGTGTCCCTCACCAGTGGTGTCCCTCGCCAGTGGTGTCCCTCGCCAGTGGTGTCCCTCGCCAGTGGTGTCCCTCGCCAGTGGTGTCCCTCGCCAGTGGTGTCCCTCACCAGTGGTGTCCCTCGCCAGTGGTGTCCCTCACCAGTGGTGTCCTCACCAGTGGTGTCCCTCGCCAGTGGTGTCCCTCGCCAGTGGTGTCCCTCGCCAGTGGTGTCCCTCGCCAGTGGTGTCCCTCACCAGTGGTGTCCCTCGCCAGTGGTGTCCCTCGCCAGTGGTGTCCCTCACCAGTGGTGTCCTCACCAGTGGTGTCCCTCACCAGTGATGCCCTTCACCAGTGGTGTACCTCGCCAGTGGTGTCCCTCACCAGTGATGCCCTTCACCAGTGATGCCCTTCACCAGTGGTATACCTCGCCAGTGGTGTCCCTCACCAGTGGTGTCCCTCGCCAGTGGTGTCCCTCACCAGTGGTGTCCCTCACCAGTGGTGTCCCTCACCAGTGGTGTCCTTCGCCAGTGGCGTCCCTCGCCAGTGGTGTCCCTCACCAGTGGCGTCCCTCACCAGTGGTGTCCCTCACCAGTGGTGTCCCTCACCAGTGGTGTCCCTCGCCAGTGGTGTCCCTCGCCAGTGGTGTCCCTCACCAGTGGTGTCCCTCACCAGTGGTGTCCCTCGCCAGCGGTGTCCCTCACCAGTGGCGTCCCTTACCAGTGACGTCCCTTACTAGTGGTGTCCTTCACCAGTGGTGTCCCTCACCAGTGGTGTCCTTCACCAGTGGTGTCCCTCACCAGTGGTGTCCCTCACCAGTGGTGTCCCTCGCCAGTGGCGTCCCTCACCAGTGGTGTCCCTCGCCAGTGGTGTCCCTCGCCAGTGGTGTCCCTCACCAGTGGTGTCCCTCGCCAGTGGTGTCCCTCGCCAGTGGTGTCCCTCACCAGTGGTGTCCCTCGCCAGTGGTGTCCCTCGCCAGTGGTGTCCCTCGCCAGTGGTGTCCCTCGCCAGTGGTGTCCCTCGCCAGTGGTGTCCCTCGCCAGTGGTGTCCCTCACCAGTGGTGTCCCTCACCAGTGGTGTCCTCACCAGTGGTGTCCCTCGCCAGTGGTGTCCCTCAACAGTGGCGTCCCTCACCAGTGGTGTCCCTCGCCAGTGGTGTCCCTCAACAGTGGCGTCCCTCACCAGTGGTGTCCCTCACCAGTGGTGTCCCTCACCAGTGGTGTCCCTCACCAGTGGTGTCCCTCAACAGTGGCGTCCCTCACCAGTGGTGTCCCTCAACAGTGGCGTCCCTCACCAGTGGTGTCCCTCAACAGTGGCGTCCCTCACAGTGGCGTCCCTCACAGTGGCGTCCCTCACAGTGGCGTCCCTCACCAGTGGTGTCCCTCACCAGTGGTGTCCCTCAACAGTGGCGTCCCTCACCAGTGGTGTCCCTCACCAGTGGTGTCCCTCGCCAGTGGTGTCCCTCACCAGTGGTGTCCTCACCAGTGGTGTCCCTCGCCAGTGGTGTCCCTCACAGTGGCGTCCCTCACCAGTGGTGTCCCTCAACAGTGGCGTCCCTCACAGTGGTGTCCCTCACCAGTGGTGTCCCTCGCCAGTGGTGTCCCTCGCCAGTGGTGTCCCTCGCCAGTGGTGTCCCTCGCCAGTGGTGTCCCTCACCAGTGGTGTCCCTCACCAGTGGTGTCCCTCGCCAGTGGTGTCCCTCGCCAGTGGTGTCCCTCACCAGTGGTGTCCCTCACCAGTGGTGTCCCTCGCCAGTGGTGTCCCTCGCCAGTGGTGTCCCTCGCCAGTGGTGTCCCTCACCAGTGGTGTCCCTCGCCAGTGGTGTCCCTCGCCAGTGGTGTCCCTCGCCAGTGGTGTCCCTCGCCAGTGGTGTCCCTCGCCAGTGGTGTCCCTCAACAGTGGCGTCCCTCACCAGTGGTGTCCCTCACCAGTGGTGTCCCTCACCAGTGGTGTCCCTCAACAGTGGCGTCCCTCACCAGTGGTGTCCCTCACCAGTGGTGTCCCTCAACAGTGGCGTCCCTCACAGTGGCGTCCCTCACCAGTGGTGTCCCTCACCAGTGGTGTCCCTCACCAGTGGTGTCCCTCAACAGTGGCGTCCCTCACAGTGGCGTCCCTCACCAGTGGTGTCCCTCACCAGTGGTGTCCCTCACCAGTGGTGTCCCTCAACAGTGGCGTCCCTCACAGTGGCGTCCCTCACCAGTGGTGTCCCTCACCAGTGGTGTCCCTCACCAGTGGTGTCCCTCAACAGTGGCGTCCCTCACCAGTGGTGTCCCTCGCCAGTGGTGTCCCTCGCCAGTGGTGTCCCTCGCCAGTGGTGTCCCTCGCCAGTGGTGTCCCTCGCCAGTGGTGTCCCTCGCCAGTGGTGTCCCTCGCCAGTGGTGTCCCTCGCCAGTGGTGTCCCTCGCCAGTGGTGTCCCTCGCCAGTGGTGTCCCTCGCCAGTGGTGTCCCTCAACAGTGGCGTCCCTCACCAGTGGTGTCCCTCAACAGTGGCGTCCCTCACCAGTGGTGTCCCTCACCAGTGGTGTCCTCACCAGTGGTGTCCCTCACCAGTGGTGTCCTCACCAGTGGTGTCCCTCACCAGTGGTGTCCCTCACCAGTGGTGTCCCTCACCAGTGGTGTCCCTCACCAGTGGTGTCCTCACCAGTGGTGTCCTCACCAGTGGTGTCCCTCGCCAGTGGTGTCCCTCACCAGTGGTGTCCCTCGCCAGTGGTGTCCCTCGCCAGTGGTGTCCCTCACCAGTGGTGTCCTCACCAGTGGTGTCCCTCACCAGTGGTGTCCCTCACCAGTGGTGTCCCTCGCCAGTGGTGTCCCTCACCAGTGGTGTCCCTCACCAGTGGTGTCCCTCACCAGTGGCGTCCCTAACCAGTGGTGTCCCTCACCAGTGGTGTCCCTCACCAGTGGTGTCCCTCACCAGTGGTGTCCCTCGCCAGTGGTGTCCCTCACCAGTGGTGTCCCTCACCAGTGGTGTCCTCACCAGTGGTGTCCCTCACCAGTGGTGTCCCTCACCAGTGGTGTCCCTCGCCAGTGGTGTCCCTCGCCAGTGGTGTCCCTCACCAGTGGTGTCCTTCACCAGTGGTGTCCCTCACCAGTGGTGTCCCTCGCCAGTGGTGTCCCTCACCAGTGGTGTCCCTCACCAGTGGTGTCCCTCGCCAGTGGTGTCCCTCGCCAGTGGTGTCCCTCGCCAGTGGTGTCCCTCGCCAGTGGTGTCCCTCACCAGTGGTGTCCCTCACCAGTGGTGTCCTCACCAGTGGTGTCCTCACCAGTGGTGTCCCTCGCCAGTGGTGTCCCTCACCAGTGGTGTCCTCGCCAGTGGTGTCCCTCGCCAGTGGTGTCCCTCACCAGTGGTGTCCTCACCAGTGGTGTCCCTCACCAGTGGTGTCCCTCAAAAGTGACGTCCCTTACTAGTGGTGTCCTTCACCAGTGGTGTCCCTCACCAGTGGTGTCCCTCACCAGTGGTGTCCCTCACCAGTGGTGTCCCTCACCAGTGGTGTCCCTCACCAGTGGTGTCCCTCACCAGTGGTGTCCCTCACCAGTGGTGTCCCTCACCAGTGGTGTCCTTCACCAGTGGTGTCCCTCACCAGTGGTGTCCCTCACCAGTGGTGTCCCTCACCAGTGGTGTCCCTCACCAGTGGTGTCCCTCAACAGTGGCGTCCCTCACCAGTGGTGTCCTCACCAGTGGTGTCCCTCACCAGTGGTGTCCCTCAACAGTGGCGTCCCTCACAGTGGCGTCCCTCACAGTGGCGTCCCTCACAGTGGCGTCCCTCACCAGTGGTGTCCCTCACCAGTGGTGTCCCTCGCCAGTGGTGTCCCTCACCAGTGGTGTCCTCACCAGTGGTGTCCCTCACCAGTGGTGTCCCTCACCAGTGGTGTCCCTCAACAGTGGCGTCCCTCACCAGTGGTGTCCCTCGCCAGTGGTGTCCCTCAACAGTGGCGTCCCTCACCAGTGGTGTCCCTCACCAGTGGTGTCCTCACCAGTGGTGTCCCTCGCCAGTGGTGTCCCTCGCCAGTGGTGTCCCTCAACAGTGGCGTCCCTCACCAGTGGTGTCCCTCAACAGTGGCGTCCCTCACAGTGGCGTCCCTCACCAGTGGTGTCCCTCGCCAGTGGTGTCCCTCACCAGTGGTGTCCCTCACCAGTGGTGTCCCTCGCCAGTGGTGTCCCTCGCCAGTGGTGTCCCTCAACAGTGGCGTCCCTCACCAGTGGTGTCCCTCACCAGTGGTGTCCCTCACCAGTGGTGTCCCTCACCAGTGGTGTCCCTCGCCAGTGGTGTCCCTCGCCAGTGGTGTCCCTCAACAGTGGCGTCCCTCACCAGTGGTGTCCCTCAACAGTGGCGTCCCTCACCAGTGGTGTCCCTCGCCAGTGGTGTCCCTCACCAGTGGTGTCCTCACCAGTGGTGTCCCTCAACAGTGGCGTCCCTCACCAGTGGTGTCCCTCACCAGTGGTGTCCCTCAACAGTGGCGTCCCTCACCAGTGGTGTCCCTCGCCAGTGGTGTCCCTCGCCAGTGGTGTCCCTCGCCAGTGGTGTCCCTCGCCAGTGGTGTCCCTCACCAGTGGTGTCCCTCGCCAGTGGTGTCCCTCACCAGTGGTGTCCCTCAACAGTGGCGTCCCTCACAGTGGCGTCCCTCACAGTGGCGTCCCTCACCAGTGGTGTCCCTCACCAGTGGTGTCCCTCGCCAGTGGTGTCCCTCACCAGTGGTGTCCCTCACCAGTGGTGTCCCTCGCCAGTGGTGTCCCTCACCAGTGGTGTCCCTCGCCAGTGGTGTCCCTCGCCAGTGGTGTCCCTCACCAGTGGTGTCCCTCAACAGTGGCGTCCCTCACAGTGGCGTCCCTCACCAGTGGTGTCCCTCGCCAGTGGTGTCCCTCACCAGTGGTGTCCCTCGCCAGTGGTGTCCCTCGCCAGTGGTGTCCCTCACCAGTGGTGTCCCTCACCAGTGGTGTCCCTCGCCAGTGGTGTCCCTCGCCAGTGGTGTCCCTCACCAGTGGTGTCCCTCAACAGTGGCGTCCCTCACAGTGGCGTCCCTCACCAGTGGTGTCCCTCACCAGTGGTGTCCCTCGCCAGTGGTGTCCCTCACCAGTGGTGTCCCTCACCAGTGGTGTCCTCACCAGTGGTGTCCCTCACCAGTGGTGTCCCTCACCAGTGGTGTCCTCACCAGTGGTGTCCCTCGCCAGTGGTGTCCCTCACCAGTGGTGTCCCTCACCAGTGGTGTCCCTCACCAGTGGTGTCCCTCACCAGTGGTGTCCCTCACCAGTGGTGTCCCTCACCAGTGGTGTCCCTCACCAGTGGTGTCCCTCAACAGTGGCGTCCCTCACCAGTGGTGTCCCTCGCCAGTGGTGTCCCTCACCAGTGGTGTCCCTCACCAGTGGTGTCCCTCACCAGTGGTGTCCCTCGCCAGTGGTGTCCCTCGCCAGTGGTGTCCCTCACCAGTGGTGTCCCTCACCAGTGGTGTCCCTCAACAGTGGCGTCCCTCACCAGTGGTGTCCCTCACCAGTGGTGTCCCTCACCAGTGGTGTCCCTCGCCAGTGGTGTCCCTCACCAGTGGTGTCCCTCGCCAGTGGTGTCCCTCACCAGTGGTGTCCCTCACCAGTGGTGTCCCTCACCAGTGGTGTCCCTCGCCAGTGGTGTCCCTCACCAGTGGTGTCCCTCAACAGTGGCGTCCCTCACCAGTGGTGTCCCTCGCCAGTGGTGTCCCTCACCAGTGGTGTCCCTCACCAGTGGTGTCCCTCGCCAGTGGTGTCCCTCACCAGTGGTGTCCCTCACCAGTGGCGTCCCTCACCAGTGGTGTCCCTCGCCAGTGGTGTCCCTCAACAGTGGCGTCCCTCACCAGTGGTGTCCCTCACCAGTGGTGTCCCTCACCAGTGGTGTCCCTCACCAGTGGTGTCCCTCAACAGTGGCGTCCCTCACAGTGGCGTCCCTCACAGTGGTGTCCCTCGCCAGTGGTGTCCCTCACCAGTGGTGTCCCTCGCCAGTGGTGTCCCTCGCCAGTGGTGTCCCTCAACAGTGGCGTCCCTCACCAGTGGTGTCCCTCACCAGTGGTGTCCCTCACCAGTGGTGTCCCTCACCAGTGGTGTCCCTCACCAGTGGCGTCCCTCGCCAGTGGTGTCCCTCGCCAGTGGTGTCCCTCACCAGTGGTGTCCCTCACCAGTGGTGTCCCTCGCCAGTGGTGTCCCTCACCAGTGGTGTCCCTCGCCAGTGGTGTCCCTCACCAGTGGTGTCCCTCACCAGTGGTGTCCCTCACCAGTGGTGTCCCTCACCAGTGGTGTCCCTCACCAGTGGTGTCCCTCACCAGTGGTGTCCCTCGCCAGTGGTGTCCCTCGCCAGTGGTGTCCCTCACCAGTGGTGTCCCTCACCAGTGGCGTCCCTCGCCAGTGGTGTCCCTCGCCAGTGGTGTCCCTCACCAGTGGTGTCCCTCGCCAGTGGTGTCCCTCGCCAGTGGTGTCCCTCACCAGTGGTGTCCCTCACCAGTGGTGTCCCTCACCAGTGGTGTCCCTCACCAGTGGTGTCCCTCGCCAGTGGTGTCCCTCACCAGTGGTGTCCCTCGCCAGTGGTGTCCCTCGCCAGTGGTGTCCCTCACCAGTGGTGTCCCTCACCAGTGGTGTCCCTCGCCAGTGGTGTCCCTCGCCAGTGGTGTCCCTCGCCAGTGGTGTCCCTCACCAGTGGTGTCCCTCGCCAGTGGCGTCCCTCGCCAGTGGTGTCCCTCACCAGTGGTGTCCCTCACCAGTGGTGTCCCTCACCAGTGGTGTCCCTCGCCAGTGGTGTCCCTCACCAGTGGTGTCCCTCAACAGTGGCGTCCCTCACCAGTGGTGTCCCTCAACAGTGGCGTCCCTCACCAGTGGTGTCCCTCAACAGTGGCGTCCCTCACCAGTGGTGTCCCTCAACAGTGGCGTCCCTCACCAGTGGTGTCCCTCGCCAGTGGTGTCCCTCAACAGTGGCGTCCCTCACAGTGGCGTCCCTCACCAGTGGTGTCCCTCACCAGTGGTGTCCCTCACAGTGGCGTCCCTCACAGTGGCGTCCCTCACAGTGGCGTCCCTCACAGTGGCGTCCCTCACCAGTGGTGTCCCTCACCAGTGGTGTCCCTCGCCAGTGGTGTCCCTCGCCAGTGGTGTCCCTCAACAGTGGCGTCCCTCACCAGTGGTGTCCCTCGCCAGTGGTGTCCCTCAACAGTGGCGTCCCTCACCAGTGGTGTCCCTCACCAGTGGTGTCCCTCAACAGTGGCGTCCCTCACCAGTGGTGTCCCTCAACAGTGGCGTCCCTCACCAGTGGTGTCCCTCAACAGTGGCGTCCCTCACAGTGGCGTCCCTCACCAGTGGTGTCCCTCACCAGTGGTGTCCTCACCAGTGGTGTCCCTCAACAGTGGCGTCCCTCACCAGTGGTGTCCCTCACCAGTGGTGTCCCTCAACAGTGGCGTCCCTCACCAGTGGTGTCCCTCGCCAGTGGTGTCCCTCAACAGTGGCGTCCCTCACCAGTGGTGTCCCTCACCAGTGGTGTCCCTCAACAGTGGCGTCCCTCACAGTGGCGTCCCTCACCAGTGGTGTCCTCACCAGTGGTGTCCCTCACCAGTGGTGTCCCTCAACAGTGGCGTCCCTCACAGTGGCGTCCCTCACAGTGGCGTCCCTCACAGTGGCGTCCCTCACAGTGGTGTCCCTCAACAGTGGCGTCCCTCACCAGTGGTGTCCCTCACCAGTGGTGTCCCTCACCAGTGGTGTCCCTCGCCAGTGGTGTCCCTCGCCAGTGGTGTCCCTCACCAGTGGTGTCCCTCAACAGTGGCGTCCCTCACCAGTGGTGTCCCTCAACAGTGGCGTCCCTCACCAGTGGTGTCCCTCAACAGTGGCGTCCCTCACAGTGGCGTCCCTCACAGTGGCGTCCCTCACAGTGGCGTCCCTCACAGTGGCGTCCCTCACAGTGGCGTCCCTCACCAGTGGCGTCCCTCACAGTGGCGTCCCTCACAGTGGCGTCCCTCACCAGTGGTGTCCCTCAACAGTGGCGTCCCTCACAGTGGCGTCCCTCACCAGTGGTGTCCCTCAACAGTGGCGTCCCTCACCAGTGGTGTCCCTCAACAGTGGCGTCCCTCACCAGTGGTGTCCCTCGCCAGTGGTGTCCCTCGCCAGTGGTGTCCCTCAACAGTGGCGTCCCTCACAGTGGCGTCCCTCACAGTGGCGTCCCTCACAGTGGCGTCCCTCACAGTGGCGTCCCTCACAGTGGCGTCCCTCACCAGTGGTGTCCCTCAACAGTGGCGTCCCTCACAGTGGCGTCCCTCACAGTGGCGTCCCTCACAGTGGCGTCCCTCACAGTGGCGTCCCTCACAGTGGCGTCCCTCACAGTGGCGTCCCTCACAGTGGCGTCCCTCACAGTGGCGTCCCTCACCAGTGGTGTCCCTCAACAGTGGCGTCCCTCACAGTGGCGTCCCTCACAGTGGCGTCCCTCACAGTGGCGTCCCTCACAGTGGCGTCCCTCACAGTGGCGTCCCTCACAGTGGCGTCCCTCACAGTGGCGTCCCTCACAGTGGCGTCCCTCACCAGTGGTGTCCCTCAACAGTGGCGTCCCTCACAGTGGCGTCCCTCACAGTGGCGTCCCTCACAGTGGCGTCCCTCACCAGTGGTGTCCCTCACCAGTGGTGTCCCTCAACAGTGGCGTCCCTCACAGTGGCGTCCCTCACAGTGGCGTCCCTCACAGTGGCGTCCCTCACAGTGGCGTCCCTCACCAGTGGTGTCCCTCACAGTGGCGTCCCTCACAGTGGCGTCCCTCACAGTGGCGTCCCTCACAGTGGCGTCCCTCACAGTGGCGTCCCTCACCAGTGGTGTCCCTCAACAGTGGCGTCCCTCACCAGTGGTGTCCCTCAACAGTGGCGTCCCTCACAGTGGCGTCCCTCACCAGTGGTGTCCCTCACCAGTGGTGTCCCTCACAGTGGCGTCCCTCACCAGTGGTGTCCCTCACCAGTGGCGTCCCTCACAGTGGCGTCCCTCACAGTGGCGTCCCTCACCAGTGGTGTCCCTCACAGTGGCGTCCCTCACAGTGGCGTCCCTCACAGTGGCGTCCCTCACCAGTGGTGTCCCTCACAGTGGCGTCCCTCACAGTGGCGTCCCTCACAGTGGCGTCCCTCACAGTGGCGTCCCTCACAGTGGCGTCCCTCACAGTGGCGTCCCTCACAGTGGCGTCCCTCACAGTGGCGTCCCTCACAGTGGCGTCCCTCACAGTGGCGTCCCTCACAGTGGCGTCCCTCACAGTGGCGTCCCTCACAGTGGCGTCCCTCACAGTGGCGTCCCTCACAGTGGCGTCCCTCACAGTGGCGTCCCTCACAGTGGCGTCCCTCACAGTGGCGTCCCTCACAGTGGCGTCCCTCACCAGTGGTGTCCCTCAACAGTGGCGTCCCTCACAGTGGCGTCCCTCACAGTGGCGTCCCTCACAGTGGCGTCCCTCACAGTGGCGTCCCTCACCAGTGGTGTCCCTCAACAGTGGCGTCCCTCACAGTGGCGTCCCTCACAGTGGCGTCCCTCACAGTGGCGTCCCTCACAGTGGCGTCCCTCACAGTGGCGTCCCTCACAGTGGCGTCCCTCACAGTGGCGTCCCTCACCAGTGGTGTCCCTCAACAGTGGCGTCCCTCACCAGTGGTGTCCCTCAACAGTGGCGTCCCTCACAGTGGCGTCCCTCACAGTGGCGTCCCTCACAGTGGCGTCCCTCACAGTGGCGTCCCTCACCAGTGGTGTCCCTCAACAGTGGCGTCCCTCACAGTGGCGTCCCTCACAGTGGCGTCCCTCACAGTGGCGTCCCTCACCAGTGGTGTCCCTCAACAGTGGCGTCCCTCACAGTGGCGTCCCTCACCAGTGGTGTCCCTCAACAGTGGCGTCCCTCACAGTGGCGTCCCTCACCAGTGGTGTCCCTCAACAGTGGCGTCCCTCACCAGTGGTGTCCCTCACCAGTGGTGTCCCTCAACAGTGGCGTCCCTCACCAGTGGTGTCCTCACCAGTGGTGTCCCTCACCAGTGGTGTCCTCACCAGTGGTGTCCCTCACCAGTGGTGTCCCTCACCAGTGGTGTCCCTCAACAGTGGCGTCCCTCACCAGTGGTGTCCTCACCAGTGGTGTCCCTCACCAGTGGTGTCCTCACCAGTGGTGTCCCTCACCAGTGGTGTCCCTCAACAGTGGCGTCCCTCACCAGTGGTGTCCCTCACCAGTGGCGTCCCTCACCAGTGGTGTCCCTCACCAGTGGTGTCCCTCACCAGTGGTGTCCCTCACCAGTGGTGTCCCTCACCAGTGGTGTCCCTCAACAGTGGCGTCCCTCACCAGTGGTGTCCCTCACCAGTGGCGTCCCTCACCAGTGGTGTCCCTCACCAGTGGTGTCCTTCACCAGTGGTGTCCCTCACAGTGGCGTCCCTCACAGTGGCGTCCCTCACAGTGGCGTCCCTCACCAGTGGTGTCCCTCACCAGTGGTGTCCCTCACCAGTGGTGTCCTCACCAGTGGTGTCCCTCACCAGTGGTGTCCCTCGCCAGTGGTGTCCCTCGCCAGTGGTGTCCCTCGCCAGTGGTGTCCCTCGCCAGTGGTGTCCCTCGCCAGTGGTGTCCCTCGCCAGTGGTGTCCCTCACCAGTGGTGTCCCTCAACAGTGGCGTCCCTCACCAGTGGTGTCCCTCGCCAGTGGTGTCCCTCACCAGTGGTGTCCCTCGCCAGTGGTGTCCCTCACAGTGGCGTCCCTCACCAGTGGTGTCCCTCGCCAGTGGTGTCCCTCACCAGTGGTGTCCCTCAACAGTGGCGTCCCTCACAGTGGCGTCCCTCACCAGTGGTGTCCCTCACCAGTGGTGTCCCTCACCAGTGGTGTCCCTCAACAGTGGCGTCCCTCACCAGTGGTGTCCCTCACCAGTGGTGTCCCTCACCAGTGGTGTCCCTCACCAGTGGCGTCCCTCACCAGTGGTGTCCCTCACCAGTGGCGTCCCTCACCAGTGGTGTCCCTCACCAGTGGTGTCCCTCACCAGTGGTGTCCCTCACCAGTGGTGTCCTTCACCAGTGGTGTCCCTCACCAGTGGTGTCCTTCGCCAGTGGTGTCCCTCACCAGTGGTGCCCTTCACCAGTGGTGTACCTCGCCAGTGGTGTCCCTCACCAGTGATGCCCTTCGCCAGTGGTGTCCCTCACCAGTGGTGTCCCTCGCCAGTGGTGTCCCTCACCAGTGGTGTCCCTCACCAGTGGTGTCCCTCACCAGTGGTGTCCTTCACCAGTGGTGTCCCTCACCAGTGGTGTCCCTCACAGTGGCGTCCCTCACAGTGGCGTCCCTCACCAGTGGTGTCCCTCACCAGTGGTGTCCTCACCAGTGGTGTCCCTCGCCAGTGGTGTCCCTCGCCAGTGGTGTCCCTCGCCAGTGGTGTCCCTCAACAGTGGCGTCCCTCACCAGTGGTGTCCCTCGCCAGTGGTGTCCCTCACCAGTGGTGTCCCTCACCAGTGGTGTCCCTCGCCAGTGGTGTCCCTCACCAGTGGTGTCCCTCACCAGTGGTGTCCTCACCAGTGGTGTCCCTCAACAGTGGCGTCCCTCACCAGTGGTGTCCTCACCAGTGGTGTCCCTCACCAGTGGTGTCCTCACCAGTGGTGTCCCTCACCAGTGGTGTCCCTCACCAGTGGTGTCCCTCGCCAGTGGTGTCCCTCACCAGTGGTGTCCCTCGCCAGTGGTGTCCCTCAACAGTGGCGTCCCTCACCAGTGGTGTCCCTCGCCAGTGGTGTCCCTCGCCAGTGGTGTCCCTCAACAGTGGCGTCCCTCACCAGTGGTGTCCCTCAACAGTGGCGTCCCTCACCAGTGGTGTCCCTCAACAGTGGCGTCCCTCACCAGTGGTGTCCCTCACCAGTGGTGTCCTCACCAGTGGTGTCCCTCGCCAGTGGTGTCCCTCACCAGTGGTGTCCTCACCAGTGGTGTCCCTCACCAGTGGTGTCCCTCACCAGTGGTGTCCCTCACCAGTGGTGTCCCTCACCAGTGGTGTCCCTCGCCAGTGGTGTCCCTCAACAGTGGCGTCCCTCACCAGTGGTGTCCCTCAACAGTGGCGTCCCTCACAGTGGCGTCCCTCACCAGTGGTGTCCCTCACCAGTGGTGTCCCTCGCCAGTGGTGTCCCTCGCCAGTGGTGTCCCTCACCAGTGGTGTCCCTCACCAGTGGTGTCCTTCACCAGTGGTGTCCCTCACCAGTGGCGTCCCTCACCAGTGGCGTCCCTCGCCAGTGGCGTCCCTCACCAGTGGTGTCCCTCACCAGTGGCGTCCCTCGCCAGTGGTGTCCCTCACCAGTGGTGTCCCTCGCCAGTGGTGTCCCTCAACAGTGGCGTCCCTCACCAGTGGTGTCCCTCAACAGTGGCGTCCCTCACAGTGGCGTCCCTCACAGTGGCGTCCCTCACCAGTGGTGTCCCTCACCAGTGGTGTCCCTCACCAGTGGTGTCCCTCACCAGTGGTGTCCCTCAACAGTGGCGTCCCTCACCAGTGGTGTCCCTCACCAGTGGTGTCCCTCAACAGTGGCGTCCCTCACAGTGGCGTCCCTCACCAGTGGTGTCCCTCACCAGTGGTGTCCCTCACCAGTGGTGTCCCTCAACAGTGGCGTCCCTCACCAGTGGTGTCCCTCGCCAGTGGTGTCCCTCACCAGTGGTGTCCCTCACAGTGGCGTCCCTCACAGTGGCGTCCCTCACAGTGGCGTCCCTCACCAGTGGTGTCCCTCACCAGTGGTGTCCCTCACCAGTGGCGTCCCTCACCAGTGGTGTCCCTCACCAGTGGTGTCCCTCACCAGTGGCGTCCCTCACCAGTGGTGTCCCTCACCAGTGGTGTCCCTCACCAGTGGTGTCCCTCACCAGTGGTGTCCCTCACCAGTGGTGTCCCTCAACAGTGGCGTCCCTCACAGTGGCGTCCCTCACCAGTGGTGTCCCTCACCAGTGGTGTCCCTCACCAGTGGCGTCCCTCACCAGTGGTGTCCCTCGCCAGTGGTGTCCCTCACCAGTGGCGTCCCTCACCAGTGGTGTCCCTCACCAGTGGTGTCCCTCACCAGTGGTGTCCCTCAACAGTGGCGTCCCTCACCAGTGGTGTCCCTCGCCAGTGGTGTTCCTCACCAGTGGTGTCCCTCACCAGTGGTGTCCCTCACCAGTGGTGTCCCTCACCAGTGGTGTCCCTCACCAGTGGTGTCCCTCACCAGTGGTGTCCCTCACCAGTGGTGTCCCTCGCCAGTGGTGTCCCTCACCAGTGGTGTCCCTCACCAGTGGTGTCCCTCACCAGTGGCGTCCGTCAAGGTTCTGTCCTATCGCCCACCCTCCGTCTTCTCTCCATACTGGATCATCCTTCTTCAACTTCTCACTCTAGTCACTCTGATGTTTTCACTCTACACACTTCAACTCGTGTCCTCTCCCTTCCTCACCCTAATACTCCATCTCTTTCTCACACTAGACATATCATCTTTTTCTTAATTCTCACCTGAACAGCCTCCCAGGATAGGGAAGCTGTAAACTGGTTCAGATCAATGGTGCTACCACGCAATATCTGGCTATACATCTCCCTCTTAATGGTCCACATTCCCCCTCAGTTCCAGTGTATAACACCACAGTTCATCCCTGCAATAACCTCAACATATTGACCTTAACACTATCCTGCACCCTGCCCTGGGGAACCCACATTATCACCATCACTTGATCCATCGTCCACACCGTCAGCAGGGGACGCGGTGCCAGCCACAGTGTCAGGAGGGGACGTGGTGCCAGCCACAGTGTCAGGAGGGGACGTGGTGCCAGCCACAGTGTCAGGAGGGGATGTGGTGCCAGCCACAGTGTCAGGAGGGACGTGGTGCCAGCCACAGTGTCAGGAGGGGACGTGGTGCCAGCCACAGTGTCAGGAGGGGACATGGTGCCAGCCACAGTGTCAGGAGGGGATGTGGTGCCAGCCACAGTGTCAGCAGGGCATGTGGTGCCAGCCACAGTGTCAGGAGGGGATGTGGTGCCAGCCACAGTGTCAGCAGGGCATGTGGTGCCAGCCACAGTGTCAGCAGGGGATGTGGTGCCAGCCACAGTGTCAGCAGGGCATGTGGTGCCAGCCACAGTGTCAGGAGGGGATGTGGTGCCAGCCAAATTGTCAGGAGGGGACGTGGTGTTAGCCACAGTGTCAGGAGGGGACGTGGTGTTAGCCACAGTGTCAGGGGGGGACGTGTGGAGACTTTGTTTGCTGGTCCACAGTTGTCTGCTGGTCCACAGTGACGATCCACAGTTGTTTACCGGTCCACAGTGACGGTCCACAGTTGTCTGCTGGTCCACAATGGACCATAAACAGGACAATCAAAAGTAACGTCTATATGTTAACCTAACAGCGGTCCACTGTGTACGGTCCACTTCCAGCCTCGTGTATGTAGTGGGCTAACTGATCCTCCTGAAGTGGGCTGAGGCGCCCAGATCCCTTCCGTTTACCGGGATGGATGGATCCCAGACCCTCGGCTCTGTGAACCCATAACCCGCACGGAGTAAGGCAGCCCAACCAATCCAATTGTCCTTTCCAACGATTCAAGTTCTCTGGTCCTACCTGACGCCATCTTGCTTTCTTCTTCTTCTTCTGTCTTCTAGTCTTCTTCTTCTCCTGTCTTCTCTTCTTCTTCTTCTTTTGTCTTCTAGTCTTCTTCTTCTCTGTCTTCTGTTCTTCTTCTTTTGTTTACTAGTCTTCTTCCTTTCTGTCTTCTCTTCTTCTTCATTTTATTCTTTTGTCTTCTAGTCTTCTTCTCTGTCCTCTGTTCTTCAACTTCTTCTTCTTAATCTTTTGCCTTCTAGTCTTCTTTCTCTTCCTCTTTTATTTTCAAGTCTTCTTCTTCTTCTTCTTCTTCTTCTTCTTCTTCTTCTTCTGTCTTCTACTCTTCTTCTGTCTTCTTTTTCTTCTGCTTTTTATCTTCCTCTTTTTTCTTCTATTCTTCTTTTTCTTCTGCTATCTATCTTCCTCTTCTTCTGTTTTCTATTCTTCTTCTTCTTCTTCTGCTACTTATCTTCCTCTTCTTCTGTCTTCTATTCTCCTTCTTTTTCTTCTGCTATTTATCTTCCTCTTCTTCTGTCTTCTATTCTCCTTCTTTTTCTTCTGCTATTTATCTTCCTCTTCTGTCTTCTATTCTCCTTCTTTTTCTTCTGCTATTTATCTTCCTCTTCTTCTGTCTTCTATTCTTCTTCTTCTTCTTCTTCTTCTGCTATTTATCTTACTTTTCTTCTGTCTTCTATTCTTCTTCTTTTTCTTCTGCTATTTATCTTCCTCTTCTTCTGTCTTCTATTCTTCTTCTTCTTCTTCTGCTATTTATCTTCCTCTTCTTCTGTCTTCTATTCTCCTTTTTCTTCTGCTATTTATCTTCCTCTTCTTCTATCTTCTATTCTTCATCTTTTTCTTCTGCTATTTATCTTCCTCTTCTTCTGTCTTCTATTCTTCATCTTTTTCTTCTGCTATTTATCTTCCTCTACTTGCCAAGGATTGGCTTCGTTTCTTCAACATGTCTCACTGGGATCTACATTCTACATATGAGTGTAAATATGTGTTTTAAACCATTTATATTTTCCTTCACTCTTCTTCATAGGGATTCTTATTTTTACTTTATATGTGAAGATCGTACATGCCGTTATCATACATGTAGATAATGCATATGATTATCTAATGTGGAGACTTGTCATAATCATTACTGATTAACAAACGCATTGATAATTTACCAAATTAAATATATTCATATTAATGAGTCATAATCTCTTATGAAACATTATATTAGTCAGAGGCAACATTATGTGACATGATCTGTCTATAATCTCATTATAATCATATGCTCAGCATGTATCATTATCATGTGTTCAGCATGTATCATCATTATCATGTGTTCATGTATCATCATCTTGTGATCATCATGTATCATCATTGTTTCATGTATCATCATCATGTGCCATCATGTATCATCATGTGTTCAGCATGTATCATCATCATGTGTTCAGCATGTATCATGTGTTCATCATGTATCATCAAATTGTGTCATGTATCATCACAAGTGCCATCATGTATCATCATGTGTTCAGCATGTATCATCATCATGTGTTCAGCATGTATCATGTGTTCATCATGTATCACCATGTATAATGTGTTCTTCATGTATCACCATGTATCATGTGTTCAGCATGTATCATCATCATGTGTTCATCTTGTATCATCATCACGTGTTCCTCAAGTATCATCATCATGTATCATCGTGTGTCATCATGTATCATCATCACGTGTTGATCATGTGTCATCATCATATATCATCATGTATCATCATCACGTATCATCATCATGTATCATCATGTATCATCATCATGTGTCATCATCACGTATCATCATGTATCATCATCACGTATCATCATCATGTATCATCATCATCATCATGTGTCATCATGTATCATGTGTCATCATGTACCATCACGTATCATCATCATGTGTCATCATGTATCATCATCATGTATCATCATCTTGTATCATCATGTATCATCATCATGTATCATCATCATCATCATGTGTCATCATGTATCATGTGTCATCATGTACCATCACGTATCATCATCATGTGTCATCATGTATCATCATCATGGATCATCATCACGTATCATCATCATGTATCATCATCATGTATCATCATGTGTCATCATCATGTATCATCATCACGTGTTCATCATGTATCATCATCATGTGTCATCATCATGTATCATCATGTATCATCATCATGTATCATCATCATGTATCATCATCATGTGTCATCATCATGTATCATCATCACGTGTTCATCATGTATCATCATCATGTATCATCATGTATCATCATCATGTGTCATTATCATGGATCATCATCACGTATCATCATCATGTATCATCATGTATCATCATCATGTGTCATCATCATGTATCATCATCACGTGTTCATCATGTATCATCATCATGTATCATCATCATGTATCATCATCATGTGTCATCATCATGGATCATCATCACGTATCATCATCATGTATCATCATCATGTATCATCATCATGTGTCATCATCATGTATCATCATCACGTGTTCATCATGTATCATCATCATGTATCATCATCACGTATCATCATCACGTATCATCATCAGTATCAGGGTCAGAGAGGAGGTCGGTGCCACGTGTCCAGCAGGACACATCCACCACAGGACTCGTCCCACGTGACCTGGGATATAAATCAGAGGACAATATAAATCCCACCATCACTAAATACCAGCAACAAATCCCATATAAAATCCCAGTAATCCCAGGGCGTCCGCTGCCCCTCCACCCAGCAGCCGAGATCAACTGACGATAATGATTTTGTGGCCAGGGTGAGTGGCCCCAACCCTGGCCACTCTGGGTCTGGCAGGGTTACTGGCCCCGCCCCTGGCCACTCTGGGTCTGGCAGGGGCAGGGTTAGTGGCCCCACCCCGTGTCTGGCAGGGGCAGGGTTAGTGGCCCCACCCCGTGTCTGGCAGGGGCAGGGTCGTCTCTCCAGCCACGTGCCGCCTGGACCCACCACCATCCTTGTGTCGACGGCAAAAAGTAACACATAAACCTGCCCAGTACTGACCTGCAGCCAGGGAGGAGGAGTCCTGCAGCCAGGGAGGAGGAGTCCTGCAGCCAGGGAGGAGGAGTCCTGCAGCCAGGGAGGAGGAGTCCTGCAGCCCGAGGGTCGTCCTCCTGGAGCCAGGAGGTCGTCACTCACTTCCCCGACGGTCCCTCCCTCCTCCGGCGCCACGAGACACAGATCAGAACATTCAGTTTGGCACGTGACCCTCCCTCCCTCCTTCCCTCCCTCCCTTCCTCCCTTCACTGACGGATGAAGAAGCTGCCTGGGGACGCCTCCTTACCCTCCCTAAGGCCCACAAGGACGTGACTCACCACATCCTTCACTGCCTCGTGGTCCTGGTCAGGCAAGAGGCTCCTGTGGTGGGTCTAGCTCCTTCCTCTGGCTTCCCAAGCCTGGCCCACTAAGGTGGGTCTGGCCCCTTCCTCTGGCTTCCCAAGCCTGGCCCACTAAGGTGGGTCTAGCTCCTTCCTCTGGCTTCCCAAGCCTGGCCCACTAAGGTGGGTCTGGCCCCTTCCTCTGGCTTCCCAAGCCTGGCCCACTAAGGTGGGTCTAGCTCCTTCCTCTGGCTTCCCAAGCCTGGCCCACTAAGGTGGGTCTAGCTCCTTCCTCTGGCTTCCCAAGCCTGGCCCACTAAGGTGGGTCTAGCTCCTTCCTCTGGCTTCCCAAGCCTGGCCCACTAAGGTGGGTCTAGCTCCTTCCTCTGGCTTCCCAAGCCTGGCCCACTAAGGTGGGTCTAGCTCCTTCCTCTGGCTTCCCAAGCCTGGCCCACTTCCTGTTTAACTACAATGTTGTCTCTGCACACACAACACAACACATGATGACGTATGGTGCCCAGCAGTGGACGAGGCCAGCTTCCTGGGTGCTGCAGTATGTGGTACATATATGGATCTAAATTAATGGCAACTTTCTTAGTAATACTTACTGTGGACGGCAGAGCTGCGTACCATCTCTGTCACATCCCAAATCTTCATCAGGAATTATCTGTAACCAGGGATAAAGAACATCATCAGATAATTTAGAAGTAATTATTTATGATAATTCGTACTGGTTTCTTTATTTTCCTACAAAATGTTGATAATCTACACATGTAAAGATGGACAGAAAGGACCTGAAGCAGGACCTTCGGGCCATGGACTGGAAACTGGAGTTTTCGAACCACCTGAAAATTTGTCCAGTATGAAGGTTTGTACCAGACAGTGTGGTAGACTGACCTCGACCTGACCTGACCTTTGGGAATAACCTGGTCATACACCGGCAGGTCTTCTATTATCTGGCTGTCCCATGTACTCCCACGTACCATCATACAGCAGATAACCTGGTCATAGACCATCAGGTCTTGTCTTACCTGGCTGTCCCATGTATTGTCCCAGACAACTGTACATTGGGTTACATAATGGCACGTCAGATGGTCTCACGATACAGTGTTACCAGTTTATATTACCAGTTTGTATACCGTCACCTTCCTCTGTCTGGCCTCCACCAACCTCCTACACCCAGCCTCCACCATCCCCCGGTCTCCCTCCACCACCACCACCACCACCACCACCACCACCTTGGCGCCAAGACGAGAGACATCGCCTCCTTGGCGTCCGACCTGAGACAGACGGGGGGAAGGGGGAGGGCGGGCCACTAGTGTCTGTATGGTGGCTGGGTGTGGTTGTGTGGTTGTCTCGTGTGGTTGTCGTGGTGTGGTTGCTGGGTGTGATTGTCGTGTGTGGTTGTTGGGTGTGGTTGTGTGGATGTCGTGGTGTGGTTGTCCTGTGTGGTTGTGTGGATGTCGTGTGTGGTTGCTGGGTGTGTGGTAGTGTGGTTGTTGGGTGAGGGAAGGCCAGCATCTTGACCCCCCCATCCTTGGTGGCAGGACCCACACACAGGTGAGCAGCACTATGTACCATGACAGGCTTGGACCTGCACACTCTGCACCATGACACTCACCTCCCTGCTCTCATCTCTCTCCTATCTCCCTCTTCTCTCTCTCCTCCTCTCTCTCTCTCTCTCTGGTCCATAACTCAGAGCAGCCTCCCACCACTGCCAGGCCGGGCTGGCTCGGTGGGCAGGTCCACACCAGAGGAAGCTGCTGGGGAGGAGGCCGGGGTGTTGGGGGGTTGGAGCCCCGCCCCACACACACATCCCGGGCCAGCCAGACCTGCTCGACCAGACTGGCGCCACACCAAGGCAGGAGAAGCAGCAGCCGGCGCGCCACTCTCCACCGCAGTCCACCAGCCTGGTCGAGGAGGGCCAGGCTGGTCGAGATGGGCCAGCGGTGGCAAGTCTGAGGGTGAGACATGGTTGGCAGGCAGCTGTTGAGCAGGTCAGCTGGTTGAGGCAGCAGCGGTGAGGCAGGTCAGGCTGTCGAGCAGTCAGTAGGTCGGCTCAGGTCAAAGGCAGCCAGCTGGGAGGCAGGCAGGTGAGAGCAGGCAGCTGTGGCGCAAAGGCAGCCAGCTGGTAAGAGGCAGGCCAGGCTGGTCGAGAGGCAGGCCAGCTGTAAGAGGCAGGCCAGATGTAGAGAGCATTCACACGTGAATATGCAGTGGGCGACCCAACTGAGTTACGCGTTCAAACAAGAAAATAACATTTTCGTTGAAGAAATCTTTTGTTGTGACGTTGTTGTGTGTGGGACCATGGTGGACAGCTGGTGGAGAGCCATGTCCTTAAACACAGGTCTACCGTGGTGCCCCCCCACGACAGCACGGCCCCTGGCCGCATCCCACACGTACATGCACGGCGTGGTCCGCCATGCCCCAGCTGTACAGCACGCCACTCGTGGGCGCCATCGCATGGTAAGAGCAGGCCACGGTGGTGAGAGCATTTCCACACGTGATCATGCGTGGCGCCCCCTGGAGTGACTCGTCTCAACTACAGAAATCCTCTCTCGTTGAGCCAATTCCATTTCCTTTTACTTTTTGCGTGGTAGACACCCACTGGGTGCTCACACAGCATGGTGGGGATGACACGTCAGCACTGCCACATTATAACACCAGTTTAGTACTACACCCGTGACCGTGGCCCGCCCATCCCCACACGTACAGCACTGCCCCCGTGGGCCGCCCATCCCCACACGTACAGCACTGCCCCCGTGGGCCGCCCATCCCCACACGTACAGAATCACCGCAAAATCATTCCTCCTCAAACAGGGTAAGTTCATGAGTCTCACTGGGTAATTCGACATGTGCTCTCTCTCTCTCTCTCTCTCTCTCTCTCTCTCTCTCTCTCTCTCTCTCTCTCCTCTCTCTCTCTCTCTCTCTCTCTCAGTTTTTCGGGAGCTTCTAAATTCTAAAAGGTCATTAACCAACATTTTACATTTTATTGCAGTGAAAAGTGCATCGCACATCCGAGGGAAAATGCATTAAATATGCAGTCCGGGTTAAATACAGCACACACGGAATGCAGAAGCTTTGGTTGATGGTAGAAATGGCTTATTGAATCTGGCAATATAGCTGCAGAGTGGCGCAGCTACAGCTAGGATCAGCTATATAGCTGCACTGTGGCAGAGCTACAGCTAGGATCAGCTATATAGCTGCAGAGTGGGGCAGCTACAGCTAGATCAGCTATATAGCTGCAGAGTGGCGCAGCTACAGCTAGGATCAGCTATATAGCTGCAGAGTGGCGCAGCTACAGCTAGGATCAGCTATATAGCTGCAGAGTGGCGCAGCTACAGCTAGGATCAGCTATATAGCTGCACTGTGGCGGAGCTACAGCTAGGATCAGCTATATAGCTGCACTGTGGCGGAGCTACAGCTAGGATCAGCTATATAGCTGCAGAGTGGTGCAGCTACAGCTAGGATCAGCTATATAGCTGCAGAGTGGCGCAGCTACAGCTAGGATCAGCTATATAGCTGCAGAGTGGCGCAGCTACAGCTAGGATCAGCTAAATAGCTGCAGAGTGGCGGAGCTACAGCTAGGATCAGCTATATAGCTGCAGAGTGGCGCAGCTACAGCTAGGATCAGCTATATAGCTGCAGAGTGGCGCAGCTACAGCTAGGATCAGCTATATAGCTGCAGAGTGGCGCAGCTACAGCTAGGATCAGCTATATAGCTGCAGAGTGGCGCAGCTACAGCTAGGATCAGCTATATAGCTGCAGAGTGGCGCAGCTACAGCTAGGATCAGCTATATTGCTGTTGAGGGAGCAAAGCTATATCTACAGTCCTGGCCAGGTGTAGAGTGGCAGAGCTACAGCTAGGATCAGCTATACAGCTGTTGAGAGAGGAAAGCTACACGTACACTCCTGGCCAGCTGGCTATACATGTTCACTCCTGGCCAGCTGGCTATACATGTACACTCCTGACCAGCTGGCTATATATGTACACTCCTGGCCAGTTGGCTATACATGTACACTCCTGGCCAGTTGGCTATACATGTAAACTCCTAGCCAGCTGGCTATACATGTACACTCCTGGCCAGTTGGCTATACATGTACACTCCTAGCCAGCTGGCTATACATGTACACTCCTGGCCAGTTGGCTATACATGTTCACTCCTGGCCAGCTGGCTATACATGTACACTCCTGGCCAGCTGGATATACATGTTCACTCCTGGCCAGTTGGCTATACATGTACACTCCTGGCCAGCTGGCTATACATGTTCACTCCTGGCCAGTTGGCTATACATGTACACTCCTGGCCAGCTGGCTATACATGTACACTTCTGGCCAGTTGGCTATACATGTACACTCCTGGCCAGCTGGCTATACATGTTTACTCCTGGCCAGCTGGCTATACATGTACACTCCTGGCCAGCTGGCTATACATGTACACTTCTGGCCAGCTGGCTATACATGTTCACTCCTAGCCAGTTGGCTATACATGTACACTTCTGGCCAGTTGGCTATACATGTTCACTCCTGGCCAGTTGGCTATACATGTACACTTCTGGCCAGCTGGCTATACATGTTCACTTCCTGGCCAGTTGGCTATACATGTACACTCTGGCCAGCTGGCTATACATGTACACTCCTGGCCAGCTGGCTAGTCTGTGTTTGGTTGTTCTCATTTTCTCGTCTGTTTGTATATTTGTTTACCTGTCTGTCTGTCTTCCTCTGTTTACCGTCTGTTTGCACGTCTGTCTTCCGTCATACACCTGTCTCTCTGATCGTGTCTCTCTGTGGATATTCAGCTATTAGTCTGTCTGTCTGTGTGTGTGTGTGGGTCTGTGGTTTTCGCCATCATCATAGCTCTCTCTCTCTCTCCTCTCTCTCTCTCTCTCTCTCTCTCTCTCTCTCTCTCTCTCTCTCTCTCATCTTGGGCCTCAGTGTACCAGTGTTTGGTCACTATCATGGGTGACCAGACTACACACGCCAGGCTCCACCACCTCTGCCAGGTGGCGGGGCAGCGACAGTAGCCCAGCCCAGCCCAGCCCAGCCAGACACCTACCCAGCCAGCCAGCCAGCCAGCCAGCTAGTCGTCCAGCCACTCGGCCAGCCAGCCAACCAGCCAGGCCAGTCGTCCAGCCAGACGCCTACCCAGCCAGCCAGCCAGCCAGTCGACCAGCCACTCGGCCAGCCAGCCAGTCGTCCAGCCATTAAGCCAGCCAGCCAGCCAGCCAGCCAGTCGTCCATCCACTCAGCCAGCCAGCCAGTCGTCCAGCCATTAAGCCAGCCAGCCAGCCAGCCAGTGGCTGAGGTTTTATAAGTCTTGGACAACGAAACTGATGATGATGACAACATGAGGTTTGGTTATGACCTGGTGACACATATGGAGAACATTGTTATGACCTGATGAAGAACATTGTTATGACCTGATGAAGAACATTGTTATGACCTGATGAAGAACATTGTTATGACCTGATGAAGAACATTGTTATGACCTGATGAAGAACATTGTTATGACCTGATGAAGAACATTGTTATGACCTGATGAAGAACACTGTTATGACCTGATGAAGAACATTGTTATGACCTGATGAAGAACATTGTTATGACCTGATGAAGAACAATGTTATGACCTGATGAAGAACAGTTATGACCTGATGAACATTGTTATGACCTGATGAAGAACATTGTTATGACCTGATGAAGAACATTGTTATGACCTGATGAAGAACATTGTTATGACCTGATGAAGAACATTGTTATGACCTGATGAAGAACATTGTTATGACCTGATGAAGAACACTGTTATGACCTGAAGAACATTGTTATGACCTGATATTATAACAGAGTATATGTTATATCTATCAACATATCAAACAAAGACAATATAATTATCTAAAATCAAGCATCATACTTCATCTTTCCATGCCAGAAGTAATCCAACCTTGTTGTGTATTGGGGCAAGACAGTGTTAGTGTGGCTGATCGTACGGGCTAAACACAGCTTCCCTCGCCTGCTTGTTGTGTATTGGGGCAAGACAGTGTTAGTGTGGCTGATCGTAAGGGCTAAACACAGCTTCCCTCGCCTGCTTGTTGTGTATTGGGGCAAGACAGTGTTAGTGTGGCTGATCGTAAGGGCTAAACACAGCTTCCCTCGCCTGCTTGTTGTGTATTGGGGCAAGACAGTGTTAGTGTGGCTGATCGTAAGGGCTAAACACAGCTTCCCTCGCCTGCTTGTTGTGTATTGGGGCAAGACAGTGTTAGTGTGGCTGATCGTAAGGGCTAAACACAGCTTCCCTCGCCTGCTTGTTGTGTATTGGGGCAAGACAGTGTTAGTGTGGCTGATCGTAAGGGCTAAACACAGCTTCCCTCGCCTGCTTGCTAAGTACCTGATGAAACTCTCATTAATTAGTTCAGCCATGAAAGAGCCCGCGAGAATAGTCACCATTAACTAGGTCTAATTGGGCAATTACGGTCTGCCAATTGCGGCTCCATCGCTCTAAATAAGGCAATGCCTTATCTTCTTTATCTTGCCCAGGTCGTGTTGATGATGGGGGGGCGGGGATGGAATGGGAGGAAGGGAACTGGGATGGTTATGGGAAAGTGGGATGGTTATGGGAAAGTGGGACATGTGTGGAAGATGGTTATGATCATAAGAGACAGAGTGGGACATGTGTGGAAGGTCAGGGGATGATAGGAAAGGCAGAATGATGAAGGCGAGACAGACACACACGAGGAGGAAGAAGACGACATGAGGAAAACGCGAGATGGTTGTGACTATGAGGAAGGAAGAGAGAAGATAACAGTGATAACCAGGAGATAAGATAACAATGATAACCAGGAGATAAGATAACAATGATAACCAGGAGATAAGATAACAATGATAACCAGGAGATAAGATAACAATGATAACCAGGAGATAAGATAACAATGATAACCAGGAGATAAGATAACAGTGATAACCAGGAGATAAGATAACAATGATAACCAGGAGATAAGATAACAATGATAACCAGGAGATAAGATAACAATGATAACCAGGAGATAAGATAACAATGATAACCAGGAGATAAGATAACAGTGATAACCAGGAGATAAGATAACAATGATAACCAGGAGATAAGATAACAATGATAACCAGGAGATAAGATAACAATGATAACCAGGAGATAAGATAACAATGATAACCAGGAGATAAGATAACAATGATAACCAGGAGATAAGATAACAATGATAACCAGGAGATAAGATAACAATGATAACCAGGAGATAAGATAACAATGATAACCAGGAGATAAGATAACAGTGATAACCAGGAGATAAGATAACAATGATAACCAGGAGATAAGATAACAGTGATAACCAGGAGAGAGACGGGAGGTCAGGTCATGATATATGTGTGTGAGGGTAAGTTAGGCTGGCACGGGCGGAGGGGGGGCGCAGACCAGGCTGGTCTATAGTGGGTCCGTTACTGTGGCAGCCCCCTGGTCCTCGTAGCCACCAGAGACCAGGTGTAGGGTAGGCTGGGGTGGTAGTCACACTGGGGGGTTGGTGGAGGCTGGGGTGGTGGTCACACTGGGGGGTTGGTGGAGGCTGGGGTGGTGGTCACACAACTCTCCAGTGAGACTTTACCAACAGCCAAACATATGTACGTACAGTGCCAGACGCTCCACCTGCTATGCACAGTGCCAGACGCTCCACCTTCTATGTACAGTGCCAGATACTCCACCTTCTATGTACAGTGCCAGACGCTCCACCTTCTATGTACAGTGCCAGACGCTCCACCTTCTATGTACAGTGCCAGACGCTCCACCTTCTATGTACAGTGCCAGACGCTCCACCTTCTATGTACAGTGCCAGACGCTCCACCTTCTATGTACAGTGCCAGACGCTCCACCTTCTATGGCCACCAATGAGGCAAATCATCTGACGTTCTATATACAACCGAGTCGTCTTGCAATGCCCCTGATCCCTTCCCTTCCTTCCTTCCTGCTCCTCTCTCTCTCTCTCTCTCTCTCTCTCTCTCTCTCTCTCTCTCTCTCTCTCTCTCTCTCTCTCTCTCTCTCTCTCTCGTCTTCCATCCCCGCCTGTTTATCTCCCTCCCTCTCATGTATTCTTCCTTCCCTCTAATTCGTGTTTGCCATTGACAGTAACGTTGTGGATCACTTTATCTCAGGTGTTCGCTGGGTTGTGCCTCTTGTACATGTGGGGCAATCATGTCCATGACCCAGGATACCACTGGGTCACAAGCTGTGGGGGGGAGGTCACAATCTGTGGGGGATCACAGGCAGGCACAAGAGGTAACAGGGTCACAATATGTGGGGGTCACAGGCAGGCACAAGTGGTCACAGGGTCACAATCTGTGGGGGTCACAGGCAGGCACAAGTGGTCACAGGGTCACAATCTGTGGGGGTCACAGGGCCACAATCTGTGGGGGACACAGGCAGGCACAAGAGGTCACAGGGTCACAATCTGTGGGGGTCACAGTGCCACAATCTGTGGGGGTCACAAGCTGGCACAAGAGGTCACAGCTGAGGGTAGGCTGGCCTCACCCACCGTCTAATACAACAGTGACGGGGTCTATCCTGTCCATCATGACGTCTCCACTGGTCTGTCAGTGGACGGGTGGCTCACCTGTCCATCATGACGTCTCCACTGGTCTGTCAGTGGACGGTGGCTCACCTGTCCATCATGACGTCTCCACTGGTCTGTCAGTGGACGGGCGGCTCACCCGTCCATCATGACGTCTCCACTGGTCTGTCAGTAGACGGGCTGTTCACCCGTCAGTGCCCAGCCTCCCTGGCAGTGTAATGTCTTATCTTCCTGCCACAATACCTCTACACTGTCTCCTGTTTACCTACACTCATACACTTATCTGTCTACTGTTACGGTGTGTGTGTGTGTGTGTGTGTGTGTGTGTGTGTGTGTGTGTGTGTGTGTGTGTGTGAGAGAGAAGCTTTGATCTCCCTACCCTCATCACCCAGGCAATTATTCTCCCTACCAGTAAACCATTACCTGGCAGGTTATTCTCCCTACCAGTAACCCATTACCTGGCAGGTTATTCTCCCTACCAGTAACCCATTACCTGGCAGGTTATTCTCCCTACCAGTAACCCATTACCTGGCAGGTTATTCTCCCTACCAGTAACCCATTACCTGGCAGGTTATTCTCCCTACCAGTAACCCATTACCTGGCAGGTTATTCTCACTACCAGTAACCCATTACCTGGCAGGTTATTCTCACTACCAGTAAACCATTACCTGGCAGGTTATTCTCCCTACCAGTAACCCATTACCTGGCAGGTTATTCTCCCTACCAGTAAACCATCACTTCCTCTGGTTATCTCTACTGGTAAGGTACCAGACCAGCTGGTCCTCCCCCAGTAGCTCCAGCCAGTAAGATACCAGACCTGCAGGTCCTCCCTGGTTCCCCAGGTACCCAGGTCCTCCCTGGTCCTCCTGGTACCCCAGGTCCCCCCTGGTTCCCCCAGGTCCTCCCTAGTCCCCCAGGTCTTCCTTGGTCCCCCAGGTACCCCTGTTACCCCAGGTCCCCCTGGTTCCCCAGGTCCCCCTGGTCCCCCAGGTCCCGCCAGGTCCCCCAGGTCCTCACAGGTCCCCCAGGTACCCCGTACCCCCTGGTCCCCTGGTTCCCCAGAACCCCCAGGTCCCCCAGGTCCCCCCAGGTCCTCACATCCCCCGGTCGAAGCCTCCTTCCCTCGGGGCTGTGAACCGTAGGTCTGTTTTATGTATTGCCAATAAGGTTTGTTTTTATTGTATTTGAGATGGGAATGTAAGCATTATGAAAATATGACTTTCCAGCTTATGGCAGGCTGGCAGGCTGGCAGGCTGGCAGGCTGGCGGGTGCCTGGCCATATTTCACAAAATAGTTTCATCTTGGAATATAAAGTTTTGATGGATCTTTTCTGACGTCATCAACCAAGTGGCCACATATAATGAGATGAAAATGTCCTCCTCCATCCCATCTTCTCCCTCCCTCCCTCCCTCCCTCCCATTACTGTTCCATCTCGTTAAAAAAAGAAGTCGTCCACACAAGACCATCAACTCTGACTGAAGAACCTTTCTGTCCGCCATCCATGTGTGGGTGACTGACGGGCGTTGACTGATGATGTAATGACTGACGGGCGTTGACTGATGATGTAATGACTGACGGGCGTTGACTGATGACGTAATGACTGACGGGCGTTGACTGATGATGTAATGACTGACGGGCGTTGACTGATGATGTAATGACTGACGGCGTTGACTGATGTGTAATGACTGACGGCGTTGACTGATGATGTAATGACTGACGGGCGTTGACTGATGATGTAATGACTGACGGGCGTTGACTGATGATGTAATGACTGACGGGCGTTGACTGATGATGTAATGACTGACGGGCGTTGACTGATGATGTAATGACTGACGGGCGTTGACTGATGATGTAATGACTGACGGGCGTTGACTGATGACGTAATGACTGACGGGCGTTGACTGATGATGTAATGACTGACGGGCGTTGACTGATGATGTAATGACTGACGGGCGTTGACTGATGATGTAATGACTGACGGGCGTTGACTGATGGTGTAATGACTGACGGGCGTTGACTGATGATGTAATGACTGACGGGCGTTGACTGATGATGTAATGACTGACGGGCGTTGACTGATGATGTAATGACTGACGGGCGTTGACTGATGATGTAATGACTGACGGGCGTTGACTGATGACGTAATGACTGACGGGCGTTGACTGATGATGTAATGACTGACGGGCGTTGACTGATGATGTAATGACTGACGGGCGTTGACTGATGATGTAATGACTGACGGGCGTTGACTGATGGTGTAATGACTGACGGGCGTTGACTGATGATGTAATGACTGACGGGCGTTGACTGATGATGTAATGACTGACGGGCGTTGACTGATGATGTAATGACTGACGGGCGTTGACTGATGATGTAATGACTGACGGGCGTTGACTGATGACGTAATGACTGACGGGCGTTGACTGATGATGTAATGACTGACGGGCGTTGACTGATGATGTAATGACTGACGGGCGTTGACTGATGATGTAATGACTGACGGGCGTTGACTGATGGTGTAATGACTGACGGGCGTTGACTGATGATGTAATGACTGACGGGCGTTGACTGATGATGTAATGACTGACGGGCGTTGACTGATGATGTAATGACTGACGGGCGTTGACTGATGATGTAATGACTGACGGGCGTTGACTGATGATGTAATGACTGACGGGCGTTGACTGATGATGTAATGACTGACGGGCGTTGACTGATGATGTAATGACTGACGGACGTTGACTGATGATGTAATGACTGACGGGCGTTGACTGATGATGTAATGACTGACGGACGTTGACTGATGATGTAATGACTGACGGGCGTTGACTGATGATGTAATGACTGACGGACGTTGACTGATGACGTGATGACTGACGGGCGTTGACTGATGATGTAATGACTGACGGACGTTGACTGATGACGTGATGACTGACGGGCGTTGACTGATGATGTAATGACTGACGGGCGTTGACTGATGACCAGACCTGACCCACACTGGACCAGACCTAACCCACACTGGACCAAACCTGACCCACACTGGACCAAACCTGACCCACACTGAACCAGACCTGACCCACACTGGACCAGACCTGACCCACACTGGACCAGACCTAACCCACACTGGACCAAACCTGACCCACACACACACACACACACACACACACGTCGCCCTCCTCTGCTGTGCACTGTCAGCAAACATTAAAAACAACGGTGTAAACAAGGACTGGGAGGAAACATCTCATTAGCATAAATCAAGCATGTTAATGAGGACGCCTGCATGAGAGGCATTATGGCCCATATATTATGCTTATACTGCAGGAGAAACGCACGTATGAGATACATACGAGTTAGCGTTGAGCACTTTACCGCCGGGAGGCAACGATGTTTCTGGTGTGATATAAACATCACGTGAACCGCTCTCATGCTGGTCAACACGTGGCTGTAGTATTACCTGTATCACGTGGCTGTAATATTACCTGTATCACGTGGCTGTAATATTCCTGTATCACGTGGCTGTAATATCCCTGTATCACGTGGCTGTAATATCCCTGTATCACGTGGCTGTAATATTACCTGTATCACGTGGCTGTAATATCCCTGTATCACGTGGCTGTAATATCCCTGTATCACGTGGCTGTAATATTACCTGTATCACGTGGCTGTAATATCCCTGTATCACGTGGCTGTAATATCCCTGTATCACGTGGCTATAATATCCCTGTATCACGTGGCTGTAATATTCCTGTATCACGTGGCTGTAATATCCCTGTATCACGTGGCTGTAATATCCCTGTATCACGTGGCTATAATATCCCTGTATCACGTGGCTGTAATATTACCTGTATCACGTGGCTGTAATATCCCTGTATCACGTGGCTGTAATATCCCTGTATCACGTGGCTGTAATATTACCTGTATCACGTGGCTGTAATATCCCTGTATCACGTGGCTGTAATATCCCTGTATCACGTGGCTGTAATATTACCTGTATCACGTGGCTGTAATATCCCTGTATCACGTGGCTGTAATATCCCTGTATCACGTGGCTATAATATCCCTGTATCACGTGGCTGTAATATTCCTGTATCACGTGGCTGTAATATCCCTGTATCACGTGGCTGTAATATTCCTGTATCACGTGGCTGTAATATCCCTGTATCACGTGGCTGTAATATTCCTGTATCACGTGGCTGTAATATTCCTGTATCACGTGGCTGTAATATTCCTGTATCACGTGGCTGTAATATTCCTGTATCACGTGGCTGTAATATCCCTGTATCACGTGGCTGTAATATTCCTGTATCACGTGGCTGTAATATCCCTGTATCACGTGGCTGTAATATCCCTGTATCACGTGGCTGTAATATTCCTGTATCACGTGGCTGTAATATCCCTGTATCACGTGGCTGTAATATCCCTGTATCACGTGGCTGTAATATTCCTGTATCACGTGGCTGTAATATCCCTGTATCACGTGGCTGTAATATTCCTGTATCACGTGGCTGTAATATTCCTGTATCACGTGGCTGTAATATCCCTGTATCACGTGGCTGTAATATCCCTGTATCACGTGGCTGTAATATTCCTGTATCACGTGGCTGTAATATCCCTGTATCACGTGGGTTACAGGCAAACATTAGTCTGTAATGTATTCTCTTCTTCACACCACAATAACAATAAGTGACGTGTATATTTCTCTCTTCTTACATGCCAGGGAAGATACACTGTATCATACCCAGGACAATGTATCATACCCAGGACAATGTATCATACCCAGGACAATGTATCATACCCAGGACAATGTATCATACGCAGGACAATGTATCATACCCAGGACAATGTATCATACGCAGGACAATGTATCATACCCAGGACAATGTATCATACCCAGGACAATGTATCATACTCAGGACAATGTATCATACTCAGGACAATGTATCATACCCAGGACAATGTATCATACCCAGGACAATGTATCATACTCAGGACAATGTATCATACTCAGGACAATGTATCATACCCAGGACAATGTATCATACCCAGGACGGTGTGTCATACCTAGGACAGTGTGTCATACTCAGGACTATGTATCATACCCAGGACAACGTATCATACCCAGTCCTCCCACACTATGCTACGTCCTCCCACAATGTGCTAAGTCCTCCCACACTATGCTAAGTCCTCCCACACTATGCTAAGTCCTCCCACACTATGCTAAGTCCTCCCACACTGTGCTAAGTCCTCCCACACTATGCTAAGTCCTCCCACACTATGCTAAGTCCTCCCACACTATGCTAAGTCCTCCCACACTATGCTAAGTCCTCCCACACTATGCTAAGTCCTCCCACAATGTGCTAAGTCCTCCCACACTATGCTAAGTCCTCCCACACTGTGCTAAGTCCTCCCACACTATGCTACGTCCTCCCACAATGTGCTAAGTCCTCCCACACTAGACTAAGTCCTCCCACACTATGCTAAGTCCTCCCACACTATGCTAAGTCCTCCCACACTATGCTAAGTCCTCCCACACTATGCTAAGTCCTCCCACAATGTGCTAAGTCCTCCCACACTATGCTAAGTCCTCCCACACTGTGCTAAGTCCTCCCACACTATGCTAAGTCCTCCCACAATGCTAAGTCCTCCCACACTATGCTAAGTCCTCCCACACTATGCTAAGTCCTCCCACACTATGCTACGTCCTCCCACAATGTGCTAAGTCCTCCCACACTAGACTAAGTCCTCCCACACTATGCTAAGTCCTCCCACACTATGCTAAGTCCTCCCACACTATGCTAAGTCCTCCCACACTATGCTAAGTCCTCCCACAATGTGCTAAGTCCTCCCACACTATGCTAAGTCCTCCCACACTAAGTCCTCCCACATTACATCTGAAAACCAGGAATATGATCGCAAGTTGTGGACCCGCTTTTAAAATTCATCGAGAAACAGAAAACGGAACAACGAATATAAAGAAAACGTTTTATCCTCTTCTGTATTTGGGTGAATCATCTCCTAAGAGTTTGGTATGGTTTTAATCCAAACCCAAAACATATGTATCTACAAAGACAATATAATATGTGACTGAACAATATGTGCAATACGTATGTATGTAAATCTGACAATCTTGGGATACATATAATTATACATGTCATTATGTCATCCAGGAAGTAATTAAACTTGTATTTCAGGAGCCAATTATTAGTGTGACACCTGTTCAAGATGATCCACTGGTCATAAAAACACAGAGACACATGATACGTTCATTCTAACCTGAGGAAGAAAGGGTCTACATTTGGGACAGAACAGATGTTCTTCACTTGGTGTTCAGCACATGTTCTTACACTGAGCACTGAACACGTGTGTGTGTGTGTGTGTGTGTGTGTGTGTGTGTGTGTGTGTGTGTGTGTGTGTGTGTGTGTGTGTCTTCTACCCAAGCCGTGAACAACAGTACATTTTGGAACACATGTTTTATATATATATATATATATATATATATATATATATATATATATATATATATATATATATATATATATATATATATATATATATATATATATATATATATATATTATATAATATATATATATAATATATATATATATATATATATATATAATATATATATATATATATATCTTTCTTTCAAACTATTCGCCATTTCCCGCATTTGCGAGGTAGCGTTAAGAACAGAGGACTGGGCCTTTGAGGGAATACCCTCACCTAGCCCAATTCTCTGTTCCTTCTTTGAAAAAAAAAAAAAAAAAGAAAAAAAAAAAAACCGAGAGGGGAGGATTTCCAGCCCCCCGCTCCCTCCCCTTTTAGTCGCCTTCTACGACACGCAGGGAATACGTGGGAAGTATTCTTAATCCCCTATCCCCTATATAATTATATATATATATATATATATATATATATATATATTATATATAATATATAATATATATATATTTTATATATATATATATATATATATATATATATATATATATATATATATATATATATATATATATATAATATATATATATACATATATATATTCCCCAGCGTTTCAGTTATCCATCCTCAACTTTGCCCATTTTTTCCCAACTTGGCGCCATCCAGTTTGTGTTGTATAGGGCAATATGATCCCTAATACCGAGTATCAGTATAGCCTCCTCATCCTCCTAACGCCCCCTTCCCCCCCCCCCCTTCTCCTCCGCCAGCTTGTATGATCGTGGTCATGAGAGGGGAAGCCCCTGAAACCCCCTGGTTCGAAACCCCCTGGTTCGAAACCCCCTGGTTCGAAACCCCCTGGTTCGAAACCCCCTGGAGGGTTAAGGAAGAGAGAGAGAGAGAGAGAGAGAGAGAGAGAGAGAGAGAGAGAGAGAGAGAGAGAGAGAGAGAGAGAGAGAGAGAGAGAGCTTCTGGCGAGGTCCTGTGCCCTCCGGCCGAGCCAGCGCGTTGTGCTCACCGACCACGCCAACAGCATCTGGTGTTCCCACATGTTGAGAAAGGTAAAAGAAGTACTTATAAAAGTATAAAAGAAGTACTTATAAAAGTGTAAGTGTGGCGGATGAAGGATATTAAAATCACCAGAAGACGTAGCTAAAGCAGACACAACACATGAATTTAAGATGCGACATGATGGTAGAGAATGGTCAAGATATGGGGCACCTCCACGACAGTAGACCTCCCTCCCCGTATAGCACAAATAGGTTATTCCACACACACATACACACACACACACACACACACACACACACACACACACACACACACACACTACACACACACACACACACACACACACACACACACACACACACACACACAACACACACACACACACACACACACACACACACACAACATACACACACACACACACACACACATACACACACACACGTTTCCCTGTGTAAATAATGCTGTGTGATTCCATGTGTACATACCTGTGTACATATCAGGCACAACATGTTGGTGTGTACTTATGTACATATCTATGTACTCAACCTCCCCCCACATCGCCGCCGTACTCAGGGGGAGGGGGGGGAAGAGAGGGGGGGGGAAGGGGGGGGGGGTTGGGGAGTGGGGGTGGGGGAGGGGGAGTTTGGGGAGGGGAGTGGGGGGGAATGAGGGAGGGGGGAGAAAAAGGGGGGAGGGTTACCCCCCCCGCAGTGTAGCCCGGGAGAGGGAGACCCTGGGCAGGGTGGGACCCTTGGCCACGGTAAGGAACCCCTGGAAACGCCCCTAAGGTACCCCGGGAAAGAGGACGACCCTGGCAGGCGGTCCCCGGCAGCGGTAGACCCTGACAGGGGCGGTACACCTAGAGAGTAGACCCGGGGCAGGCGGTCGGCCTCGGGGAAGTAGACCCCTAGGGGCGGTCATTTTAGAGAGGACCCCCCTTAGGCAGCGGGTAAAGGCGGGGGCTGGTCAGGGTGGCAGGTCGGGTAGGCCAGGCTGGGGAAAGGGTGGTCAGGCTTGGGGTCGGTCAGGTCAGGTCGGGTAGGCAGGGAAGCTGGTCAGGTCTGGACGGGGTCAGGTCAGCTCAGGCCTCAGGGAGAGTGGACGGGACTGTACGGGGTTAGGTCAGGTCAGGCGTGAGGGAGGCTGGTCAGGGCTCTACGGGGTCAGGTCAGGTCAGGCCTCAGGGAGAGTGGACAGAGCTCTACGGGGTCAGGTCAGGTCAGGCGTGAGGGAGGCTGGTCAGGGCCCTACGGGGTCAGGTCAGCTCAGGCCTCAGGGAGAGTGGACGGGACTGTACGGGGTTAGGTCAGGTCAGGCGTGAGGGAGGCTGGTCAGGGCTCTACGGGGTCAGGTCAGGTCACTTGTGTATCTGTCTTCCTCATTCTTTCCCACTAATATTCATGATAATGTGTGTTGGATGTTTTTCGCCCAACATATTTATTCATCTTTGTTTTGAGCCGGTGAATAAAATCCGCTTTTTTATCAGCACAGCAGCAGCAGCAAACAACAACAACAACAAAAACAAGAACAAACCCTCTCATACAGACATAAAAATCCTGTTGTTATTGAAAATGAAGGAAAACGAGACTTTCAAATCATGAAGCCATGATCGCGCCCCCCATTTTCTGTTCACATGACGAGTTGTGCAGACGTCAAGGGTAACAATTATAGTAATAATCAAGTCTTGTTCTTAACGCTACCTCGCTATCGCGGGAAATGGCGAATAGTATGAAAGAAAGAATATATATATATATATATATATATATATATATATATATATATATATATATTATATATATATATATATATATATAGTAATAATCAAGTTTTGTTTATTCATATATATATATATATATATATATATATATATT